>NC_138209.1:66727427-66912754 GCF_964194415.1 Vipera berus
GATATATTTTATGCCCTGTAAAATGTCATATATTTGCTTTACCTGGATATGGGCCTTCTGGCAATAGAGACACAAAGACAGACATATAGAATATGAACTTTTGTATTTGTAAGGTTTCCAATCCAAGTTCATGCAGCACCTGCAATCAAGGAATTAAGGGTAATGTTGGGTAATGGTTTTACATGAGTTAATTGTCTTTAAAAGGACACAGAACATGTTGAACCCTGCTTAATTAAGTCCTTAAGTTGCGTACTTCTGATACTTCTATCAAAACTGAAATCGATCATTTGAAATCAGTGATAATTAGAGAAGGTGCATGCCAAAATACTGTGAGTGAGACGTGCAAAAATACTCATATTCCACTGTGACATTTCTAAAATATGTCCAGGCGAATAGTTGAATAATACCCATTCTTCCCGTTACCAGTCAAGCCGAGTGTGTAATACTGCAATTAGTTCTGGATGAGATGTTTTTATTCATAAAAAGAATCAACACTGAAAAACTGGGCTGTTTCAGGAGAGGGCCAGACAAGTTGACGAAGTTGCTGAAATTCTGTGAAGGATAACTGAAATAGCTGTATAAGTCTAGCCTGATGAAAAAAGACAATTAAAAGAAGACAGGAAAGCTTCCTCCAAGTACTTGAAGGGCTATCATGCAGAAAATGGAATATAGTTGTTTTCTGTTTCTCCGTGGGGTTAACTACATCTAGTGGTTAGAAATCACAAGAAAGTAGCTTTTCGGCTAGACATTAGGAAAAAAACAACTTAATTATAGTAAAAGTTGATAGCAACATAATAGGATGTTTTAGGGTGTAGTACAATGTGTTAGGAGCCTACTTTCCAGTTATTGCATTAGTAAGGGTTTGGATCAAATGGATTCTAAACTCCTTTCTAGTTAGGTGTAATCTATAATAATAGTATTAATGTTTAGACTGTACCATTCAGTTAGATCGTTCAGTAATTGATTTAGTAAATTTAACATAGAACATAGAACCACTGGCTCCTGGTTTGGAACTTTTTTTTTGGGGGGGGGAATAATGTGTGCTGCAGCACCTCATCTCTGAAATACCAACTCAAATTACTTGGCGATTGAAATAGATATCTCCCATTTGACATGCTCCCAGCTGGAAAAGATCTCCTTCAAGCAAAAAATTGGGACAGAGCTTAGTG
The DNA here is from genome assembly GCF_964194415.1 of Vipera berus. Taxonomy (NCBI): domain Eukaryota; kingdom Metazoa; phylum Chordata; class Lepidosauria; order Squamata; family Viperidae; genus Vipera; species Vipera berus. The sequence goes on from NC_138209.1 coordinate 66,728,597, forward strand.
TGGCTTAATCCAGTGCTTAAGATTCTTTCCCAAAGTATATACGGGTAACTGCCTGTAAGCTTTATTCATTTTTATCTTAAGCCAAAGCAATTATTTTATTAAAAATTGAATTTGGCTATTTCCTCCTTCTCTTTCCCTCTTCCATCAAATCATCAAGCTTCACTAACATGCAGCTTGGGGAACTTGATGTCCATGGATTTTATTAGTGAAACTGGATCTCAAAGTATTGGAAGACAGAGGAAAAGTTAAACTGATGAAGCAAAATTAAAAAGAAGAAAAGACCTGGAAAAAAATGTTGGAGGAAGAAGACTGAAAGAAGAAAATAAAGAACTCCAAAGACACTATGGAAAAGGGGAACCTCTAGCCAGCAACATGGAAGCATGTGCATGTGCTGTGGAGGACCATTGAAGAGTTCCTTAATAGGCAGAAAGAAGACTTAGAATATGGGACGCGGTGGCTCAGTAGGTTAGGACGCTGAGCTTCTTGATCAGAAGATCGGCAGTTTGGCGCGTTGAATCCCGAGTGCCGCGTAGCAGAGTGAGCGCCTGTTACTCGTCCCAGCTTCTGCCAACCTAGCAGTTCGAAAGCACGTGAAAATGCAAGTAGAAAAATAGGGACCACCACGGTGGGAAGGTAACAGCATTCCGTGCCCCTTTGGCGTCTAGTCATGCTGGCCACATGACCACGGAGATGTCCTCGGACAAGCGCTGGCTCTTCGGCTTTGAAACGGAGATGAGCACCGGCCCCTAGAGTCAGAAACGACTAGCACACATGTGTGGGACAACCTTTACCTTTGCCTTTAGGTTTAGAATATTAAAAGAGAAAGGAACATAAGGATGTGAAAGCTGGAAAGGATATTTAAAAAGGAATATTATGTAATAGTAATTTACATAATAATATAAAAATTCTATTAGGGATTTAATTCTCCTCATGTTTCTATCTATATAATGCCACAAAGATTGCAAAAAAAAATATTATTTTAATACTGGGTTACGTGGACAAATATAAAATATTCATCAATATTTACCTTACCTAAATCAAAGATGTTTTATTAGCAACAGTGCTTTATAGTTCAGAAGAATAATGATTCTTTGCAAAATAAATTGATGGATATTCCCTCTTTGATTGCCAACTTTATAATACTAAAATTGATTCCCATCACAGCAAGGAACTGAAAAACAACAGAAAACAAAACAAAAGCAATTAAAAATGAATTTGTGTGTCTGATAGCTTAAAACTTCTGTGGCCAATAGCAATAATATAAATGAACACTTACGAAAGGGAAGTCTAATTTAATACAGTCTAATGCTAGTGCCTTGGGCCTACAGTTAATTTTCAAAGCAATATAGTTTTTAGTTTTATGAACCTTCATTTCGTAACAAAAGTAGCTCTTGCCTGTTTGTTACTGTCCAAAAGCTAAGGAAGGTGGATAGAATCAATGTGCAGCTAATCTATATTTCAAGAAATGAGTTCTTGAAATATTATTTTAAAAGTCTTGGAATTTTGAACGATCTGGATAGTAAAAGCAGGCATCAAAGTCTTCTCTGATTGGATTTACAGAGGGTATTGGCAGAGAAATGAAGCATAAAGAAGTCAGCAGTTTTAGAATATGTTGCAAAGTGGTAAGTGATATTTGTTCAATCTCTTGAGGCATAATTTTATGAAGTCTTTAGTAGATAAATAAAACAATCTATAACACTTGTTTAGATTAAATAAAGCCTCTGCAATACAATCATATACATACTGTAGTTTATATTCCAATAATATTTTGTCATTATAAAGATGTGGATGCCTTTGAAAACCAAAGACATTTAATTCAATAATAGGAACCATGACAATTTTACATTTTATTTTATTTTTATGTTCCTAACTGTAAGCCAAATTTGTTCTATATCCAGTTTTGCTTCATAGATGCAAAAAGTTAGATCTCATAAATTATAACATAAATGTCCAACAACATATCTGAAAATATGAGTCTTTTAAATAATGGAACTCAGAATAGAAATTTATAGTCAAGTCTTGCTCTTTTGCATTGTATCACTCTCTCCAGCACAATCACTGACTTCCCAAACTTTGGCAGGGCCAAATCTGGGGACATTTTGTTAACATCTCAATATTCCTCTGTTCCTTTGATTCCTCATCTCCTCCAAAAACAATGATCTAGCTTTCTTGTGCATTCTTGCAACAGTCACACAATCTTCTTCATGAAATTTGATTTGGAGGCATATACAGTAAATAAAGTACAGTAAATCCCAGGCAGATAAAACTATTTTTAAAAGTAATTTATGTGAAACTAATATATTATGAGGGACGCGGTGGCTCAGTGGGTTAGGACGCTGAGCTTGTCGATCGGAAGGTCGGCAGTTTGGCGGGTCGAATCCCGAGTGCCGCGTAACAGAGTGAGCGCCTGTTACTCGTCCCAGCTTCTGCCAACCTAGCAGTTCGAAAGCACGTAAAAATGCAAGTAGAAAAATAGGGACCACTCCGGTGGGAAGGTAACAGCGTTCCGTGCGCCTTTGGCGTCTAGTCATGCCGGCCACATGACCACGGAGATGTCCTCGGACAAGCGCTGGCTCTTCGGCTTTGAAACGGAGATGAGCACCGGCCCCTAGAGTCAGAAACGACTAGCACGCATGTGCGGGGGAACCTTTACCTTTACTAATATATTATGATGCCACAAAGGAAACTAAAAATCCCAGGTAATAAAATGCTGTGTGAGGGTTATTTTTTAAGATTATTTTCAAAGTAAATGAACCATATAATTTACTGTGATTGGTATATATTTCTTGAAGATATCTTTCTCTAATGGCAGAGAGAAGTGTAAAAAGTTCACATTTGCGCTGAAAAGCGTATCAGGTGAAAATGTGAAGTATGAGACTTGATTCTAATCAAGTGCTTGATTAGTCACTTCCTTTACACTTTTTTGCAGTACTCAGCCATTTTCTGATTGGAAAAAAAAATCTATGAATAAACTGATGAACACTGATGACATATTAAGGTGGGTTATTGGTATGCTAGTGCATTAGAAGAATTATATAAAATATAATATTTAAAATGTAACAAAATACTTTACAACTTTTCCTGTTTTATTTCTCTGAAAAAGTCCCAGACATAATTTCTAGGTTAGTAAACTTCCTGTTCATCATCATAACTTTAGAGAGAAATAAGGTTAATTCCTGTTTTCCAAGCAGATATTCCGAACAGCAAAAATCTTCAATAGAATAAAACCTTAATGTTTGCCAAGCATTGTTGAACTAGTAGTTGTGGGCTGTTTGGCTGACAAATAATTAAAGCACATGAAAATAAATTTTATTGATGTTATTACTCTGGAATCTTTGGGCACAATTCTGTGAGGACCTTTGCTGAAGTGCCAGCAAAGGTTTATAAAGTGTCTCTCTTTAGTGCAGAATGTGTGTTATCTTTATTTTGCAAAATGGAGGAAGCATCCTCATTTCATCCATGCACGTTTCCAGAGAAACTCTGGATTTGTTGAACCTGAAATGTGTGCCAGTTAACAAGTAAGGTGGAGATAACTTTATTCTGTATAGAAATGGAGTGCTCAGAATTAAAACATTCCAAAGCAAGATTGCTGGTCTTGCCTAAGACAGTGGGTTTTGAAGATTTGCAATCAGAAAAAATCATGACATTGGCTAACAAAGTTAAAACATACTGTCAAAGGGATACTATTAGTCAGAAAGTAGGCAAAAAAAAGGTGGACTAGGGAAATATGATCTCATGGTTCTTTATCATAGCCAACTCCTTGCTTCTTTTATTCCTTTATTTTCATTGTCTGTATCTAACTGATCTTCAAATGGAAAGGAACTTCTGCTATTCTAACCAAGGACTAAAAGGGACATGGTGGCTCAGTGGGTTAAGATGCTGAGCTTGTCGATCAGAAGGTCGGCAGTTTGGCGGATTGAATCCCGAGTGCCGCGTAACAGAGTGAGCGCCTGTTACTCGTCCCAGCTTCTGCCAACCTAGCAGTTCAAAAGCATGTAAAAATGCAAGTAGAAAAATAGGGACCACTACAGTGGGAAGGTAACAGCGTTCCGTGCGCCTTTGGCATCTAGTCATGCTGGCCACATGACCACGGAGACATCCTCGAAGAAGCGCTGGCTCTTTGGCTTTGAAACGGAGATGAGCACCAGCCCCTAGAGTTGGAAACAACTAGCATGCATGTACGGGGGAACCTTTACCTTTTACTTAACCAAGGACTAATGACGGGGCCATACCCAATGTCATTTTCATATTATAGCCCCTTTTCCATTTCATCAGTAGGTCAGGTGGCAAAATGGAAGGGATGACTCAGCACCTGATATTCCCATTCACTCTCACTCTAGAAGAAGAATCAACTTTGACTGAACTCAAAGCTTCTCCACTTTTCCAGGGCATCTGATTTCAGGCAAGCACAAAGCTTAAATTTAAGGCTGTTTATTCTGAGGAATTCTGGGAGTTGAAGTCCACTCACGTTAAAGTTGCCAAGTTGAGAAATGCTATGGTAGTCTGTAGATAACAGTTTTGATTTCCATGCAGATTCTAGAGGCCCTTTTCCTATCCTTTCTTTCTCCCAGTCATAAAGAATCCAGAAGAGGACAGTGATTGGTTTTTTTGTCAGGTCTGATCATAGGAGATACAAAAGATTATTTTTTTGAATTGCAGAAAAAATTCCTAGTGGACGTATTGGGCAAACCTAATCACAAAATAAGAACATAATGCCAAAAGCAATAGAAAAGCCTCTTGACTTTTTCTTTTGTGAAAAATATCTCTGCTATAAAATATGGAAATGAGTGTGCCTAGTTCATATAATATATCATTTATAACTTTGAAGCTGCAGTAAACACCCTTTGTGATTAAGCAGACAAATACTGTTTTTCAGCTAAATACATAAAATGAATAAATAATTACACAGTGAAAAATAAAAATAAATATCATTGCCACCATAACTGAAACAATAGAATGAAAACACAAGATGCAAAGTTGTTATACTTTTACATAATTCTGTTGAATCGACTATTTAAGGTGTCTATCAACTCACACAAACATGTATCTTGGCCATCTGCTGCACACAAGGCTGTAAGTATCGTCAACACTCTTCTCTTACCATTTCCAAATATCTAAATTAGACCTTCCTTAATTAAAATGTATAAAAAAATCATTTTACTGACAGATTGCTGCAGTTCTTATTGTTTCACCGCAGTTTCTAGAGGAGCCAAAACTTGGTTTTCCGGGGGTTTTTTTTTGGATTTCAGTAGTTATGGTCACATATTATACAGGATAAAGCAATCTATGAAGTAATAAATAACTAGTTCTGCAGATATAAATAGAACTGAGCAAAACATAGAAGAAACTAGTCCTCTTTCCCCCACCCACCCTACCCCATCCTGCCTTCCTTTTTCCAGTAAAGAAGCAATTGAAAGGAAACATCAGTTGGAGAGAAAATGATGGAAATTTTTTTTGCTTGGAACCGAAACGTTATCTAAATTAGTTTGAAATTCTTCACCAGAATATTTGACTTTGGCAGTTTCTCATTCTATTGCTTGGCTACTGCTTTAACATATTATAATGTTGAAAAGACAAAGGAACAAACTAGAAGAATCCCTGATTTAAACCTTGGCTCTAATGTGAATTCACTACTTGATACACCCTGCTCCCAATATGCAATAAATAAATAATACAGATTTACTGTTTTCAGCTATAGATGAAGCTATGAAAAGGTGTCTGTGGAAAACATTTGCATACAAATATTTCTACTGTACACTGTAATGTGTATTGTACTACATGATTTAAAAACAAAAACGGGAACAGCTCTATTAGGAAATGTTGAAAGTAATAAGGAACTATATAGCTGGAATGGAAAGAGGAAGAAAAAAAGGAAGAGGAAAGAAAATGCAGAAATCAAAGAAAAGAAAAAAATGTTATAATTTGACTTCTAATTTTCTTTTACAGCAGTTTTACATAATACAGTAAATATAACATAATTACTTATTGTACTGTTTACATTTTACCTGTACTCTAATGTTTTAATTCTAATCCACAAAACCCTATATCATGACATTTTTTCTTTTCCCACATAGTCAATAAGGAGTTTCCAATCATTAGTAAATTTAGACAATGTCCTATCTCTAAGGAGTCAATTTAGCCATCTCAGCAAGTTCCACCATCTTCACTCTCCATTTCTCCATTGTGGGTAAAGTCAGATCTTTCTACCTTTATGCAAGTAATAGCGTGATTGCAGTTATGTATAATATCAAAGTTCCATGTTTTTTTTTTATCTGCATATTCATGATGCTTATTTCAGTTTAAAATCTTCTGTCTCATAGTATGCAATTGAGTCCTGTTGGGTTGGTGACATGTACCAATGATACATAATTTTATAGAAATTATTTTTAAGACTATACAATTCTGTAAATGTCAATCCCTGTAACCACATGTTCTCCTGTGGATCCATAGTCTAACCCAGGGGTGTCCAACTGTCAGCCCCTGGGTCGGATGTGTCATGGTGAAACCGTGCCCACTCCATTGCTGGCAATGGAAAAAAAGTCACGATATGTCGTGACACATCACGTGACATTGCGAGTTTAACATTCCTGGTCTAACCAAAATTTTTAACCACTGACATGAATATATTTCTACACCAGTCTCTTGTTTTTATTCTACATTCTCCTTGACAAAATTTTAATATTTCAGAGTAAATCAACCATTCATGTTTAGTAATCATTTCTCTTCTGTAAAATTCTTCATGTACTCAGAGTCACAAAGGAAGTTTTGAAGGGATAGCCTAATATTATATATATATTCCCTATTCTTAATATGGAATGCCTAAGAAAATGATTTTTAACATCTACATTAACCTTAGTTTTATCATACTATGGGGATCTGTGTCTCCCAAATTTAAACCCTGCCCTTCTAATTCTAAAAAGCCTTCTGTTTCTTAGCAACATCCATTCTTTTATCCAGACTAAACAGCAGGCTGCAAAGTATAATTTAAAATCAGGGTTTTTTTTCCTATCTGAACATGTCTTTTTTTATTTCATTCCAGCTTAACATAATTATTCTGAAACAACATAAAGTTCATATTTGTCCAATTAATATCCAAATATTTTATATTCTTCTCAACCTTAAAAACTCTTTTACTCATCAATTCTGTTTGACCCTGTGTATCCTGTGGGTATCCTGAAACAAACTGAAGGGAGGAATTTGCTTGAACATTAGCAAATCAGCAAGCTTCATGCAGGAAAAAATAGATTTCTCTGCTTCAATTAGCATTCAAATACTTGAGAAAGATTAGAGGCTTTAAATACTATTGATTGTCTTTGGTATAAAGAATAAGAATATCATACCTGTTGGTTTTTTTTAAAGTCAGCTGATTCATTTATAAAGTTTTTAATGTGAGTATAACTTTTATAATAACAATTAAAATTGCTAGAGCATGAAAATTGTAGAGTATACATAATTTTATCTATGTTAGCTTTAATTGCAGAACCCCACTCATTTGAACAATTTGGCAAGTATAATTTTTGTCACTTCAAGACAATAAAACCATTCAATGACTGGGAAGTGGTACTTTTTGGTTCATACAGGCTTATTCTTAGAATCAAGTGTCATTATGTCATGTTGTTGCTTTTTTGTGATTTTTTTTAAAGTAAGAGTTGGAACTGTGGGGAAGTATTATGAAATGTTCCAAACTGCAAAAAGGCCACAGAGATTTAGTTATTTCCTACAGAACAAGAATAAAAGAAAGCATACATTTGCCATTTGGATAAATGGCAGTCAATGGCCACAGTCTGCAGGATGTATAATCAAGGGCAGAAATAATCATTGTGTATTCATCACTCATTGTCCATTAAAATGTTAAATAATATTGCAAAGGGTGCTGCACACACATGAAAGGTATTGTCTTTTGAATTAATCAAACTCAATACAAATCCTTTCTTTTACTCAGGAGGGAGATAGTAGTTATACTTAATGTAAAATGAATTTCCTGCAGCTTATTATCAAAAGATACAAAAAGGTGTAGAAAAGCAGTAGGCTTTTTGATGTGAAATGATAACAAGAGGTAGGGAAATTCAAATGAATAAACAAAATATCCCTATGACATAGTTGTTCACATGCCCATCCATACACACAGAGACAGTTAGAATATTTTGTAACAATTCATTGATATTCTAGTTCATAATAACAAAAATGCCAGGTGTAGAGTAGTTAACGTGTCACTAATGTTCAGAATGCAATATATATATTGCAATGCTATGTATATATATATGTATATGTATATGTATATGTATATGTATATGTATATATATATATATATATATATATATATATATATATATATATATATATATATATGGATCTTTGGTCATTCGGGTTTTTTCCCACGTAGAATTGAAGGTGTAAGAGCAACGTTTCAACAAAATCTCATCCGTCATCCTCAGGCTGGTGGCTTCAGCTTCGTTCTCCCTTCGTTCGAATCTCAGATAAAGGGTATGACTGACTGATGAGAACATAAAGAGTTCGAAATGGCCATCTCAGCCTCCCAAAATTCTTTATTAGCAATTTGAATAATTTGCATATATATATATATATATATATATGTATGTATGTATGTATGTATATGTATATGTATATGTATATGTATATGTATATGTATGTATGTATATATGTATGTATATATAAAGGTAAAGGTTCCCCTGCACATGCGTGCTAGTCGTTTCCGACTCTAGGGGCCGGTGCTCATCTCTGTTTCAAAGCCGAAGAGCCAGCACTTGTCCAAGGATGACTCCATGGTCATGTGGCCGGCATGACTAGACGCCAAAGGCGCACGGAACGCTGTTACCTTCCCACCAGAATGGTCCCTATTTTTCTACTTGCATTTTTACGTGCTTTCAAACTGCTAGGTTGGCAGAAGCTGGGACAAGTAACAGATGCTCACTCTGTTACGCGGCACTCGAGATTCGACCCGCCAAACTGCCGACCTTCTGATCAACAAGCTCAGCTTGTTTGATATATAATATCAAAGAGAAATAAACCTTGATTGATCTTGGAAGCCAAGCACAATTATCCATGTAGGAATTGTAGCCATTGTTGGGCACTGACTTCCATTACATTGCTAAAAAAGAATGAATGAATGTGTTCATAGGAACCAAGCTTCACTTGAGGGTGACTTTATCTTTCTGAGATATAAGTGCCATTTTCTGCCTTCACAATTAATGTTTGCCTACTTGAAATTTATTTTGGTATGTTAGAGTTCATCCTTAATAATCATATAACAGTCATTTGTGTGGGAGCTGACTAGAACTGGAAAATATCAGGTTTTGGGGAAATGGTTTTAGCTAACTGATAGAAAGTCTGTGGGGAGTAATCAAAGTGCTTTAAGAAGAGGAAAAAGGGCTTAAACAAAACTGGAATACAGAAATGAGCTAAACATGTTTATGGTTATGCTGACAATAGTAATAACTATTGGAATTAAACATTAAGTTTAAATGCATATCTGATCTTTGTTCTCTTACCAAGATTCTTCAGCATTTTATGTTCCACCTCTTCTTTTCCATGTCCAATTTCAACTGCTGCCTCCTCAGTGCTAGAGTAAAAAACTGATACAATTTACCCTTTATAGTATTAGAATAGTTTTTAATTTAGAAGTTTTGTCCAGTCTTTTTTAACGTAGAAATTTTTATAACTTTATTATGCAGCAGAATTTCACATGCAAAGCTTTGTTGTACTTCAGATATGAAAATAAAAGCAAGCATAAGAATGCATGGGGGCATGGGTGCCCCACGAGCATCTCCAGATGTTACTAAGTGCTGCAGAGCCCTATCTTCTGTGGTCCTTTCGTGATTTATATAAATGTTCATGTAACTTGCTTCAAAATTTTTAATAGAAATTATTAAATTTATTTCAGGACTTAATAAGCAAACTTGAATGATACTTCAATTTTAAATTTCTGGATTTAAGCTTTTTTTTTAAAAAAAAAGAACGAGAATTCTCTAGTATCACTGCTTATATTAGTCTATTCTCTTTTCACACATATTTTTTTAAATAGATTGATTTGGAAAAGGCAAACCCAGTTTTTTTTTTTTGTATATATCAGCATCTCTCTTCTATAAGGTCTTTTGGGAGTAGAATGCCCAAATTGACCTTTAACAAAATCACTGCTCAGGCCTTTTCAAACTCTGTTGGTTCTTGCATTAAATAGTAATAAATAATAAATAGCTTTTTCACACTACACAATTGAAAGAGTGTTTTGTTTTGTTTTTTAAAGGCACTAGAAGCATAGTGTTTTGTTTTGTTTTTAAGTAGAACTGAAAACTTAGATAAGAAAATCTACAAGCCCTCAAATAGTTATGTCCTTAACATCTCTATATAAGGGTATGGTTCAATAACCAAGAAAATTCTGATAATAATAATCTGTCAACAATTTACAGATTAGGATCACAGTACTTTGCAAACTAGGTCTAGGGCAAAAGTACTGTTTTTATTTCAGATGTGGAGATTGCATTTGGGAAAGAAAGCTGGTCATGCAACTCTCACCCTCCGTATACAGTGGAGGCTACAAGATGCCATCCCAGAAGTGGGCATCATTGTGGAGCAGCCACAATTCATTATGGCCACTCCCAAAATGATGCCTACTTCCAGAACAACACCATAGGTCTTCATGTAGGAAGGGTTCTACTGAAAAGTTATGCCAATTAGTTGTGACAGAAGGGAGGGGAGGAAAATATGGCACACAGCAGGATGGGAAGCAGGACCAAGGCCTGTGCTGAACCCGTGGATTGCAGAGCAAACTCAAGGCCTGTAGAGACCTAGTGGGGCAGTATGGGGAGGAAGATAGGCGGGGGCCTTACAGCATCCCTGAAGTTGGAGATAAAAAGATAAAGGTAAAGGTTCCCCCACACATGTGTGCTAGTCGTTTCCAACTCTAGGGGCCGGTGCTCATCTCTGTTTCAAAGCTGAAGAGCCAGCACTTGTCCAAGGACGTCTCCATGGTCATGTGGCCAGCATGACTAGATGCCAAAGGCGCACAGAACGCTGTTACCTTCCCACCATAGGGGTCCCTATTTTTCTACTTTCATTTTTTACGTGCTTTCGAACTGCTAGATTGGCAGAAGCTGGGACGAGTAACAGGCGCTCACTCTGTTATGCAGCACTCGGGATTCGACCCGCCAAACTGCCAACCTTCTGATCGACAAGCTCAGCGTCTTAACCCACTGAGCCACCCGCCTCCCTAAGTTGGAGATAAGGGCAGATAATTGCCAAGTGATTGTGGGGACACTGCGGTGGCTATAAGGCAAGGGTCATAAGTTCCTTCATTCTGTGCTGTTGTAATTTCTAATGGCTGCTGAATAAATGGTCATAAGTACCTGTATTCCTTCTATTCTCTTTATGTACCAAAAAGCTTCATAGATCTTATAGAAAAAAATGTTACCCAAATCATAAAAAATGTGTGTTTCTTTATGGCTCAATTTTTTTCATGATGGAAACATATTATCCAATCAGTTGACAGTGTCACCTAAATCATGAAAGTATAAATTCAAGGTGCTAGTGATGACATACAAAGCCCTACATGGCGTGGGTCTGGATTACCTACGGGAGCACCTACTGCCAGCGTCAACATCCCTCCGTCCTGTGCGCTCCCACAGAGAGGGCCTCCTCAGGGTGCCACCGGTCAGAGAATGTCGGCTGGTGACCCCCAGGGGGAGAGCATTCTTGGTGGGTGCACCAATCCTCTGGAACCGCTTACCAGCTGAAATCCGGATGGCCCCCGACCTCCGCTCCTTCCGGCATGATCTAAAAACTTATCTATTCCAACAAGCCGGCCTGGCCTGATGGATTTGGGTTTTAAAATTTTCTCACTTTATTGCTTTATTGTATTCTTACTTTATTGCTCTGTACACCGCCCTGAGTCCTCCGGGAGAAGGGCGGTATATAAAACAAACAAACAAACAAACAAACAAACAAATAAACAAACAAACAAACAAACAAACAAACAAACAAACAAACAAACAAATAAATAAATAAATAAATAAATGGCCTACTTAAGGTGAATATGAATGTATCTGTGAACAAGAGGCAGTAAAAGCAGCCCAACGATCATCTCAGGGACCACACACATAAAGGGTAACTTCTCTAAAAAAAATTGCATCCCTGTTTGTATTAATGCTTTATATAATGAGATTCTACATATAGGCATAGGTTTATCTATTAGTTTTTTTATATTCAGAAGGGAATTTTACTTTTCTTTATCTTCAGCACAGACCATTGGTGGCAACAGTGCAGAATCCTTGGAATGAGTTTTAATCATCCCAGTTTCCATTTTGATATGATGGTATATATTGAATACAATTGTGACTACACGGTTTCTTCTGCTTCCATATTTTGTAAGCTGCTAGCTAGACCTTAGCAATTAAATAAATAATTAAAATAGCCACCATTAGCTGCCACAGCCTGAAAAAAATCTTATTGTTGACAGCTGGTCAATGAGCAACAAATGAGAAGTAATAATGCCTGACTTGAAAAATACCATTTGTATTTCTGGCCTGAAACTAACTTAGCAATCACCTTTTCTTTTCTGTCTGAGTTTAAATCCAAATGATAAAATTTACTAGTGCAATTATGCAGATCACCTTTGTCTACATGTTTGTGTTCAGAGCATTATAGCCCTGTAGCAGAAGTAAGCAAAACAAAGCTAGTATAATAGAGTCTAAAAATGTCAAGTGCAATGAGATGTCTCTCCACAGTTCAGATTCTTGTCATGGAATCATTAAACTGCTTTTGGCTAACTCCTGTTTTTCCATCTCAGCATCTCGTTCTGCCTGTCAGCTGCCATATGGTAGAAAGATGCTTAAGGAATTCATTTTATTTGTTAGTTGGTTTTTGCAAATTCCAACATGTGCTGGTTTGATCCCACATGTCTTAGACTAAGATACTGATCAACATTGGGTATTCTTCAAATTTAGCATGTTTCTGAATTTTATTTTGTTTGTCCTTCATTTCCATTGGGTTGTGTTTTTTTTTTAGCAATCCCAATGGAGGAATATGAGAAAGAGAGAGAGAGAGAATTTAAATCCAGCTACCATTAAGAAATGAATAATTTAAAGGAACCTCTAAAAGCATTGTTTAAAATGGTAAGTCCCTTAAAAAAAGGAAAATGCAACATAATTGACCTGGGGAATCAAGAGTCTGGTTAACTGGTATTTTTAATTGTGGTAGAAGTTTATAAACCACTGCATCCTCAATTTATAAGCAAACAAAAAACTACTTTTAAGAACGTTATAATTAATATTAAAAATGCTTAATTTTGTAATATTTAAAATATTTTTTTAAAAAAACGCACAGCTAAAAAGCTACAAGTTAGTGTTTATGTATATGTATGTAAATGGTGAATGATCTGGAACCACACTGCTCTGGAATACTATAAATATACTGCTTGTTTTCTGTCATCCAGTCAGGAGACTCTGAGTTCTAGTCCTGCTTTAGGCATGAAAAATAGCTGGATACTGTGGCCTAGTCAGTCTCTCTCAGTCCAACTCAACTCACAGGATTGTTGTTGTGGAGAAAATGGGAAGACAAAGGAGTATTAGGTACGTTTGCTACCTTGAGTTACTTGTAAAGTAATAAAGATGGAATTAAAATGGCTTATGTCAAATAGGATTTGGGAATGTTATTTAGTGTTTTAGACAGAGGTTCCCAACCCCTGGTCCATGGACTGGCACCAGGACACAGCATGCCAGAAACCAGTCTGTGCAAACAAGCAATGCCCCATCCGCAAGATGCAGACAGTACATGAAACCATGCCTCCTCCGGTTCACAGAAAAACCACACTCCATGGAACCAGTCCCTGGTGCTCAAAAGGTTGGGGACCTCTGTTTTAGGATGTTTCCTGAATGGTTTATTTACCTGCAATTCACCTGAAGAATATAAGTGAGAAATATGCACTTGATAGCAATTTCATTCAGTGGTGGGATTCAAATACCTGAACAATTGGTTCTCTTATTGGATGTAGGCCTGGGCCTCTGAAGCCTAGAATGGACTTCCGGAAGTGGCATCCATGCACTTCCAGTGGGCTGTTGTAGGGCTGGGAAGCCTTCTCCCAGCCTCAGAGGCCTAGAATGGATTTCCAGAAGGGGCATCCATGCATTTCTGGTAGGTCATTCTATGCCTGGAAGGCCTCCTCCAGGCCTCCAAGGCCTAGACTGGACTTCTGGAAGCAATGTGCATTCAGCTGGTTCTATAAACTCAGCCAAATTTAGTTACCGGTGTGAACCAGCTGAATCCCACCACTGATTTCATTATTTTGTTTTTCTAGTTGCCATTAATTTTGTTTTTTACATTGAGAATAAGCTCTGAGTGTGTGCATGTGAGAGATATATATAGAGGGATAGAGATAGATAGATAGATAGATAGATAGATAGATAGATAGATAGATAGATAGATAGATAGATAGATAGATAGATAGATAGATAGATGATAGATAGATAGATAGATAGATAGATAGATAGATAGATAGATAGATAGATATGGATAGATGGAGAGAGAGAGAGAAAGATGGATAGAGAGAGAGAGAGAGAGAGAGAGAGAGAGAGAGAGAGAGAGAGAGAGAGAGAGAGAGAGAGAGAGAGAGAGAGAGAGAGGGAGATACAGGGCTTTTTTTTCTCATAGAATGCTCAGAACGGAGTTCCGGCACCTTTTTTGGATGGAACCTTGTAGGTAGTTTGTATGACATATGTGAGTTCCGGCACCTTTTTCTTTTACAAAAAAAGCACTAGATAGATAGATAGATAGATAGATAGATAGATAGATAGATAGATAGATAGATGATAGATAGATAGATAGATAGATAGATATGGATAGATGGAGAGAGAGAGAGAAAGATGGATAGATAGATAGAGAGAGAGAGAGAGAGAGAGAGAGAGAGAGAGAGAGAGAGAGAGAGAGAGAGAGAGAGAGAGAGAGAGAGAGAGAGAGAGAGAGATACAGGGCTTTTTTTTCTCATAGAATGCTCAGAACGGAGTTCCGGCACCTTTTTTGGATGGAACCTTGTAGGTAGTTTGTATGACATATGTGAGTTCCGGCACCTTTTTCTTTTACAAAAAAAGCACTAGATAGATAGATAGATAGATAGATAGATAGATAGATAGATAGATAGATAGATAGATAGATAGATAGATAGATAGATAGATATGGGGGGCAGGAGGAAGGTAGGGCGGGCAAGAGAGAAGACACACACACACACAAACACACACAAACACACACACAAACACACAGAGAGAGAGAGAGAGAGAGAGAGAGAGAGATTTGGCCCAGGCTAGAGAAAGTGAGAGGACATTGCTTACTGATAACATTGAAGTCATTACTATAAAATAGGTAAAAGAGTTGATAACATGGACAATAAATTATTTAATGTCCTCGTCCATTGATAAAAATTAAAATAATGTCTGCTATTGAGATACAAAACTGAGGATGGATTAAATAAGGATAAAAGTTAGCCTATCATTGTAGTTTGGATGCAGTGTTTACAGCTGAAGCTTTTCAGGCAAGTTGAGGGAGAACATTTGCCAGCCAGCTCATATGTTGACCTAAACAAGCTATGTTGCTGAGGGAGTATAATTGAGAAGGGGGACATAAATTATTAATCTGATGTAATTCACTATCCATGTCACATAGGGAACCAGATCTGTGACTAGGAAGTCTGTTTATTATTTCCTTCCCTCCCCAAAGGACAAAAGAAAAGTAAATCAATTCCCAAGTCAATATTTTACAGTTATAAATCTGTGGACATAACATGAATTTTTATTTTTTTTATTTTTACTATATGCTGCTATAATCTTTTGAAGAGCTCCTCCTATTGACTCCTCATGCTTAAGTAATTGCTTTCTTTGTAACTGTTCTTTTTGCACAACCTTGTGCAGTTACTAGTCTCATTTACTCAAATTAATTGGGATATCAACATACCTAGAAGGACTGTAAAACCAATTTTATGATGGTAATATACAATAAGACATTTGCCAATCCTAATTGAAATGATAAAAAAAAAAGTTTATAAGATGTGCAGAGCTGCTCAAGTCACCCTTTCTTACCTTCATGTAATGATACAATAAATGCTTACTTTCTTTGATATGATTATACTTTTTAAAAAAGAGGGACAAATTCTATTATCTTGTGCCAAACAAACCTCTAGAGAAAATAAAAGCACAGTTAATAAATAGGATCTCTTCCCAATAGCAATTGTTTTATAATGAAAATGCACTTTCTAACCTTCTGGCCTTGGATATTAATCAGATAATCAGGTTTTTTCCCCCCATAACAATAGATTAAAGTATTTTCTTCTTCTTATACTAAAGGTGAAGTCAAAGTTTCTCAGTAGGCAGTGGGCAGATGGAAAGGGGAATCACCATATTTACAACAGTCTCTGAACTTTTCCAGGCTGAAAAAAGTCCAGGAAACTCAGTCTACATTTGGGAAAAAGCAGAAATCCCACTTAGATAACCCCAAATTTCCTAACCCCACTTCTTCAGGGTTCAGCACAGTTCATCCTTTCTACCAAAGGGCAATAAAATTTTACAATCACAGAAAGTTGAGAGGAGATGGTTCCTTCCTTCCTTCCTTCCTTCCTTCCTTCCTTCCTTCCTTCCTTCCTTCCTTCCTTCCTTCCCTCCCCCACAGATAGTTTACTCACAATCATCCCTGCTGGCAGCCCAGGTCATTGGCTAACTGAACCACATGCTGGCCAGGTTCTTTGTCTACAAATGTGTTGGTGTGTAGGAGAGAAAAACAAGAGGAGGAAGCAGAAAGTGACATCTTGAATTTACTGTATGACTATTATCAGTGTTTTTTTTGTAAAAGAAAAAGGTGCCGGAACTCACACATGTTATACGACCCACCTTGCCTACCCTACAAGGTTCCATCCAAAAAAGGTGCCGGAACTCCATTCTGAGCGTTCTATGAGAAAAAAAGCCCTGACTATTATAGGTAAGCAAGAGCTATCAGTCAATTCCCAGGACCACAAGCTATGGTAAGCAGCTCATTGTGCTATGATGCCTACCTAGAACTTGCCATGGAGCTCAGTATCAATCAGAAAAGGAGAACTATAACGATGTAGCTCCTAATCCTAACAACCTCAAGGACTTTTGGAGGGTGGCAAAAGTTAACCCAGATCAACAGTGTGTTGTTGGGAAAACTCTATGCCACAATAAATCACTGTTATGCTGTGGTGTGTCCAGATCTTAGAAAACAAAGAACCCACACATTGCAAACTAATTATAATTTATAGTTATTAAATACTGAATTTGTAAACATACTATGCAATTGGAGTCATTTCCCATCAATATTGTGTGTACATATTTATCTATTTTATTGTCAGGTTTCACTAAAATAAGAATAAAGTGTTTTGGATCCTTCTTTTTGAAATATTATATGTTTTAATTGTTGCAAAATTAGAGCCTTATAAAACTAAAACATTTTATATAACAAACAAAATGAATCCTTTTTTAAAAAAAATAGTTCCGATGCTCCTAACAATTACTGAGAGTGATATACTTAAACACTTAAATGGGAACACATCCATTAGGTGTCTGAACAATCAGCAATGAGTGTCCTTTGAGTTCTCAGTATAGCATTAATGGAGAAAAAAATCCATTCATTGTATTTATAATTTATTGACCAAAATGGTGTGTTTCATGCAGTTGAAATCGCTTGGTCTGTCTTCTTGGCACAGTATGCACAGAGCTACTAGAAAATGCTTAAAGTCTGCACTTAATGAATGTACAGTATACATAAGAGTTCTCTAGATACATAATAATTGGGAATAAGTATCATTTTATAATAGAATAGTTAAAATAAAAATATTAAAGTGAGCATCTTGAACTATATCTGTATTTATCATTCACATTATTATTACTGAGGCTAAGCCAATATACTACTGTGTCTGTCACCTGACACCATTGGTTATTTGGGCTCCTGAAATTGTGACACTCTAAACCTGGACCCCAAAGATCAGCTTGAATGGGACATACTGTTTTAGGGGATCATTTGTTGCTTTTTCTTGCTGATTTACAGAAAATGAACTAGTTTGAAAAGTTGACACATTATATGTAGGAGAAGAGTAGGCAGAGCCTGGGAGCGGAGTCAAGAGAGAACGCAACCTAGAATCATTACATGTCTACAAACACTCCAGGTTCACCCCCTCCCCATTCCATTAACTCTTAGCTAGTGCCACTTTAGTGCTATTAGTTGACCAAATTCTTGAGCAAGTCTGACTGAACAGCCCGTATTGAGGTTTATCTTGTAGAGATAAAGGTGGCAAAAAGTCAATATTTCTCTATCCCTATTTCATTTGTGGAGAGCTATCCATTGGTTCTGTTAGGCTGACCTGGTCTTTAGTTTCTGATATTGTCAACCCTGCTATCCCTCTGGAAAAGTTCCAGTGATTAAGACTGAGAGGCAGTGCTTCACAGTGGTTATTTTCTTTTCTTTGGGGTTGATTCCAGAGGGTTGATGGTTGAGAGAGAAAGGTAACTCCGTAGGACCTTGCTTTGTAGTGTGCCACAGGGCTCAATTCCCTCCCCACTCTTCTTCAATATCTACATGAAACCGTTGGGTTAAATCAGTATGCTGATGATACCAATTATATCTTTCCACTAGAAAGCATGTGGTCCCTGTTGTAGCAACTGTCTTCTGGAATAAAGTTCTGCCTGTTGGCTTTGTAGAGGGCCTTATTCTTCCAGGCCTTGGACCAGGGTGGCTGGAACCCCTCACTGGATCTTGGCTGTATATGTTTTGGTGTTCCCAGCCCACTTTGATTTCTTCTTCTCTCTCTTTTTTTCCAGATATGTGCTTTGCTTTGTATTATATTATTTATCTTTTTTTTTTCCTGCCTTTATACTGTGAGCTTCCCAAAGTCATTTTAGAAGTAGGGACACCAAGTTGAATAAATCAAATAAGTAAACAAATAAGTGTCCACCTTTAGTTTATACACTTTGTCTTCTTCTTTTTTTAAAAAAAAAAAAAATATTTGTTGTGTTTTGTTTTGTTTTTTGGTCTTTCAGGCTGCGCACACAATAGAAGTACTGGGTTTTTTTCCCCCTGTAAGAGATATTCAACCTCTTCCTCCTGCTTGTCCATCAAGCATAATGTTACAATAGTTTGCTCTATTCGAGTTGTTTAAATAAAATTGCATAGATTAAAAAAAAAGCCTTATCAGCTTTACCAGATGGAATAGGTAGGAAACAGGACAACATGAGCTGTCTATCCCACCTTTTTATAGCTTAGTAAGCAGCAGGTTGTGGTCTACCTTGTCAAATGCCTTACTGAATTCTAGGTATACTATGTCCACAGCATTTCACTAGTCTACTAATTTAGTCAGGGTGGCATATAAGTCCCCAAAATAAAATAATAATAATAATAATAATAATAATAATAATAATAATAATAATAATAATAATAATAATAAGAAGAAGAAGAAGAAGAAGAAGAAGAAGAAGAAGAAGAAGAAGAAGAAGAAGAAGAAGAAGAAGAAGAAGAAGAAGAAGAAGAAGAAGAAGAAGAAGAAGAAGAAGAAGTAGTTGGAAGGGACCTTGGAGGTCATCTAGTCCAACCCCCCGCTCAGACAGGAAACCCTATACCATGGCTGGCCAGTCTCTTCTTAAAAAACTTCTAGTGTTGGAGCATTCACCACTTCTGGAGGCAGGTTGTTTCACTGGCTAATTGTTCTAACTGTCAGGAAGTTTCTCCTTAGTTCCGGGTTGCTTCTCTCCTTGACTAGTTTCCATCTGTTGCTTCTTGTCCTGCTTTCAGGTGCTTTGGAGAATAGCTTGACTCCCTCTTCTTTGTGGCAGACCATGAGATATTGGAACACTGCTATCATGTCCCCTCTTGTCCTTCTCTTCATTAAGCTAGACATACCCAATTCCAGCAACCGTTCCCTGTATGTTTTAGCCTCCAGTCCCCCAATCATCTTTGTTGCTCTTCTCTGTACCCTTTCCAAAGTCTCGATATCTTTTTGACATTATTATTATTATTATTATTATTATTATTATTATTATTATTATTATTATTATTATTATTATTATTTAATTCTACTTTATTGTAAGGTTTTATTAACAGAGTTTGCAAGCCTGAAAGTGCAATTCTCCCCTGACTCCTTTATGTCCTGAGAAATTAGGAGGGCCGCTTCTGAGCCTGTTACCCTAACCCAGGGGTTGGCAACCTCGGCTCTTTTATGACTCATGGACTTCAACTCCCAGAAATCCTGAGTCAGCTTATGCTGACAGGAATTCTGGGAGTTGAAGTCCATGAGTCATAAAAGAGCCGAGGTTGCCTACCCCTGCCCTAACCCAACATTCAGCTGCAGACTATGCTGTGTCTCTGATCTGACAGTTCCCTAGACACTTTCCCAAGGTCATTTCCACATACCATTACAATACTCCTGAAAATGCTAAGCGTTTGGCGGAGGTTTTTTCTTCCTCCCGTCCTTCTGTCAAATATCTAAGATGCAACTGATTACAGTAATGAACACTTTTTCTCCCTCTGAAGGAAATGAGCAAGGCTGAATCAAGTGCACATCAACAAGCAAAAACAATTTGCCAGATTGAAGAGGGACTGCTCATCGACAGTTATACTGCACAAAACCCTATTTTTCAGAGAGCCGCTATGTTTCTAATGACACATTGTGACAGAGTGCTGAGTGCTTACGGATGTGTAATAGCCTTTGTTGGGTCCATCACGGTCTCCTTCTAAGATCATTCAGGAGGTTTTAGAGAGCCCAGTCATATTCTGGAAATGGTGAACCACCAAGAAACACATTTATCATATGCAATCAAGACCTTTTCCCTTTTTGGATTCCCTGCAGATTTTTATTCTCTCCAGCTCTGAAAGAAATATTGGGCTCTGGGCCTTTCATTCTGTGCTACAGAAATCTTTGTGGACTAATTCCCAGCTCAGTTAGGCACTGAAGCATAAAGAATGAAATGTAACAACTGCTGTATGTACCATCTAACCAATTATACCAAATGAGAACAAAAGGAGCACAAGAATACAGAAGTGTTCAAGCATCCATTATAAACAGTTCCAATTTCCTTTCTAAATGTCAAGTACAAAATATATATTTTACATGCAAATAACTCTGGAGAGAGTTGCTAATATACTCCTAAAATTACATATTTTTTTTTAAAAAAAACCATGACCTTTCTTGCTAACAATAAGTTACATTTTAATTAAATCTGTGGCCATTTTCACTACATGCCAAATATCCCAATGATATACATTAGAGACTTTCCTTGTCAGGAAAAGAAAGCAAAAGGTCAGAGACTTAAAACATTATCAACTTTAACTTCTTTGATGATTTATATTTTAAAACCTGACAGTTCTATATAACTTTCTTATTGAGAAGAAACAGGATGACAACCTGGTGAAAAAAATAAAAACACGAGAGAAAAATAAAGATATCCATAATTCACACAGCTGAACTTCAGTAACCTTATATGTTTAGAAAAGTTTTCTTCTGGCAGATGCAATTTATCCAGCGTTATAACATAGCAATAAAAGACACTTTAATTGACTAACTACACATTCTGACTAAATATGTATATTATCAAGGATTCCTTTAGAAACATTAATTCCCTTTCTCTTTCTCTCTCTCCCAGTTTGAAAAATAACTTTACATTTTAAATTTGGAACTGAAGTTTAGTGAAATTAGAGGATAAAAAGAATGCACTCTGAAAACCTGTGCATTCAAATTTGGGAATTGTCTTACTGTTCATGATTCACTGAAATAGAGACGCGGGGAAGTAATATATTTAATTAAAAATATCTACATGACAACTGTTACAGAGTTCTGGGATGGGGACATTACTGTATAGTAGGAAGTGCTTATCTTTTCCAGCTTTTTCCTGCTTAAGGTCTATTTTTGACATCATCCCAATTTGGCCTTGTGCCTACTGTCGTTCAAAATCTACCAGCCATATAAATAAGAATTCTTAATCAGGTTTTCCTGTAAAGAGGAAGGAGATAAACACTGCCCATTTCATAACAGTTACTCAAGTGCCCATGATGTATATCTGTGGTGTCAAACTAGCAATGTCATGTAATGTTTTGTGACCTATCATGATTTTTTCCCCATTGCCGGCAATGGGGTGGGCGCAGTTTTGCCATGACGCATACAAGTGGCAGGCCGGCAGGTTGACACCCCTGATGTATAATCAATGTCACTCTGAAGAGGCTTGTCCTCTACCCGTACACATGACAACTTCATGTGTGTTAGCAAAAAAAACAAAATAAATATTCCCACGGCACATTTTAACAAGACTTACAGTGAAAATATATGTTTCAGCCATGCAAACATATTTATAAGGAGGTGGCAGAGAGATTTTTTCTACTCAAAATTTGTTCCAGAAGATTAAACACTATTTTTTAAAGAAAAATTATAAAGGTCAGGGGAAGATTATATGCTTCTGCTACTTCTGTGCTCTGAAACACTCCTGGCCTGAATAGTTTTATCCTCCAAATAATTATTTTGAAAGATAATGTAGTATGCAGAGACTGACACAGACGCAGAAACCCTTCAGCTATCCATTATAATAGCTTTTCTGTGATTTTAGAACATGGCATTATGCTCATAACACTTAAAGATCTAAGAGCATATGGTTGGTATCAATTATGTAGGGAACACTTACTACATGATCAGCCATCTGGTCTGGGATTGATAATCAGGTGAAGAGTTTATGTTCTTTTCCTCTTTGGATTCCATGTGGATTTTTATTCTTTCCAGCTCTAAAAGAAATATTGGCACTGGCCATGTTCATGTGATGCCAAACCTTTAAATATTATAGCAACACGATTGGATGAAGTTACATAAATAAAAGAGACTACTGGAGTACTATCACACCAAGATTTCCTTAGAAAAGGGGAAAATGAAACTTTAGGTTTTATGGTATGTCATTGATTAACTAGCAATGAATAGTGTGGAATTTGTACTTCTGTTATCCAGTTGGAAAGAAGTGGTGCCTGATAACATTCCATTCAGACTTTATATAACTGTATATCATACTTCTAAATATGTTTTTTGCAAAAGTAAGAAAACCATATACTTCAGATTGTAATGAAGAAGGAAGGAAGGAAGGAAGGAAGGAAGGAAGGAAGGAAGGAAGGAAGGAAGGAAGGAAGGAAGGAAGGAAGGAAGGAAGGAAAATCAAGACCAGGAAGAAAAACAGCTGCTAGTTGTATGTAGGAGAATCCCTTTTCATTACAAATCAGCCACAAGCAAAATATATACTCACATCCTATTAGTGTTGTACCATGTCTTTCAAAATTAATACAGTTTATAGTTCATAATGCATTTTGTTTGCTTTTTGTAAGGATTTTTATCATAAAAAGTTATTCCATTTTTACAAGATGTAAAACCATGATAAATTTTGTCAGAGGAGAATTAACAAAGCATTGGGCATGAAATATTTTGTCATAGTTAATGCTTTCCTGCACCGTATTTCTAATAGAAGTGTTCAAGCATATGCAGATTTTCAAAATTGGCTATTTGCATGAAATTCATCTTTAATAGTTTTTTGTGATGTCATCTTACAGTATTATAAAATGTTTGCAGAATGTTCACTCCTTAGGATAAATATCAACATGATTGTCTTGCGGTTAGTTGAAATATAGGAATTTATATAAAATTATTTTAGTTTATTTTTTATTTTGTTTTAGCCACAAAATAACATGGGCCACTCAGTATCAATTTGTTTTTCTAACATCATGGGGTGGACAACCTGGGGTACTCCAGCTGTTTCCCAAACTACAATTCCCAACATCCCTAGGCATGATCAGTGATGAGGGGTATTAGAATCAGAGGCCAACATTACAAGAAATATCCCAAGTTGTTTATCATTAAATAATAAATATGTATTAACTGTCCCAATATATTGTTCTGTCCCAGCCTACGTATGTCTTTGTTACTTCACAAAGACAAACCCCTCTTTTAACAAGTAGGCTGTAAAACCAACCCCTTTTATTTGAGTTACAGTCCTGCTAATTGTCCCAAAAGCAAAAGCAACAGAACACGTTTTCCAATGGAGAATTGTTCAAAACAAAACGGAGCATGAGTGAAACAGGAAATAGTTCACCAGCAAAGCAAACAAAACATTATCTCTTGAACCTGGAGTCCTTTGCAAACGGTTGCCTTCAGCAACCAGCCCTGCTGACACATTCCCTTTTTGATATGCAGCCCCAAGGCATGGCATCTCAATACCTTCTCCTCCTCCCCTGGAGTCGCCCCATTGCCTCCCTCTGTCCTACTCATATGGCCTATCTGCATTTACAAGCGCCAATAATGTCCTCCAGCTGTGCATCCTCAAACTCTGACTCAGCTTTCCAGCACAGCTGAGTTTCATCCTCAGTGGAAGGGCTAGGTTCTTCATCAGATGGTAAGTCCTGTAGCTCATCAGAACCTTTATCTGACTCTGATGGCTCTCCAGGCCCCTCCTCCTCTTCCTCCTCCTCTGATTCTCCAGGTGCCAGGATCACAGGCTGGCACGGAATCACAACATATATATGAGATGTAGGTGATGGTGCAATAATCCCCTAAGAGGCTGTCCATGAGCTCGGGATGGGTAACCTTCAAAATATGCACAATCTTGAGTGTAGATGCTTTCACAGTTATCACACCCAAGTTAGAATTTTACCAACACAAATTGGATGCAGCAAGACCAGCTGGTTGTCCTTCACCCCTTGAAATAGCTCCAATGGCTAGAATTTTTATAGAAACAATTGTATAAAAATTCCTTTCTGCTATTGCCATCACAAAGCAGAATCAATAATTTCACATAAGTAGGTCTTTGTTACTGACTGAAGGAACTCTTTTCACTGATGGAAGTAAAGAGGTCCAGCTGTTTGAAACAGGCAACTCAAGCGGGTTGAAGCTTTGTGATCTTGTTTCGGAGAAATGCTTTGATTCTAAGCCAAATGAAATGAAGTAGTCTTTTGATGATCTTGACAAGGGTTTTTTTTTTTGCTGCTTTTCCTAAACCAATAGTCCAATATCTTTCAGTTCCTCAGAAGAACAAGAAACAAACAAACATGTACTTAGTATTGTTCATGATAATCTGCTAAAATTTAATCTGTTCATAAAAATGAAATTCAATAATACAAGACATACTGGCATGTTATTTAAGAATTAGGACTCAACCCATCCTTTTACAAACTATCACCAATCTGGTACTTATCTGTAGAACCAGCAAACGTGAAGGGATGCCATTTAAGCAAGTTGTTGTTGAGACTGGGCATAAGAGATAAAAGTCAACATAATTTTATCTAATCTTATGTCTCCTAGAAATTGACTTCTCCTACAACTCCCTCTTAAAGAAACCTTTCCTCTTTATTATAATAACAATAATTTATTAGGTTTATTGTGATTACCTAGATATTTCACAACTGGTTTATTTAATACCCAACATACTCTTTGTAATTATGCTTATATAAGAATAAATACAATTTGAGCTATGCATTTAATCATCTTCCAGTCTCAATAAACCTCTGCATCCAAGTAATATATGCACAAATAGAATGCTATTCATTTCTGCCATGCTGGGGAGCTTATTTCATTTGATTTAGGTAAACAATAATCTTTCAACCCAGTTAACAATATGGTGTTCATAAATGCATCCCAGAAATTCTTGTGATGGAATCTATCTTGCTACCAGCATCATTCAGTTTTATTTATAACACATGGGAGGGTATCTTTCTTCAAAGTAAAGAATCAAACCAAAACAAATAGGCACCCCATCCCCCACACTGGAGGAATTCATGTAAATATTAGAAGGGGTTGGGTGGGGGGAGAGAGAGGTATAGAGAGGTAATGGGAAAGACCTCACCCGTGTCTTCCAGTAAATAGATATTGGATCTATCTATCCACGACAGCCACAGAGTAACAAGTTTTCACTTTCTGCCTACTTTCTTCTAACATTTGGGGTGTGGAGACTGGCATAATAACTGCAATTCAGTACACAAATATTCAACACTTTATTTAATTATATATAAGTTGCATTCATATTCCACCTTTTCTCCAGTCACAAAGTGTAATGAATGAACCTTCCTCTCCAATTTTACTTTCATCACAACCATATGAGATAATTATATCCTTCTTATGTCAGCTTTGTTTGAAAAAAAAGGGGGGGGTTCTCAGTCTGGAAGGCACTGGTTGGGGAAGGATGGATAAGGTATTTCACCCCCTTCTCTCCCCCCCACTCCAGAAAAGTATGTAAAGTCTCACATTATAATTTCCTCACATTCAATCTAGACTCAGCAGAAAATTAAGAGATCTAAACTTTGCACAAGTTTCTAAGCTGTGACTAGGTTGAAATTTCATAGATTACCTCAGCAAGATAAGAAAATTGACTGCAAGCAAGAATGAAGCCGAATGAAATAGCTGGTGGACAGTTGCCAATGGGATTTTGTAAGCAACTTTTATAATCACAGTGGTTAAATCTGCATTTTTTTTTCCTTCCACAATTTACACAAATTAACATACTGTGTGGCATTTGGTGGCCTTGAAGCTGAGCAGTTGTTGAATATTTGCATAAATGCCAACTGGGTCCTGAGAATTACTGGCTCTTGGCTTACATTTTACAAGTCCACACAAGCACTGACATGGTCACTTCAGAATTTATGCAAAATGGAAAACAACACAATTTGTTCTGCAGCTGGGAAAAACAAATAAAAACAAGACTGATTCAAATATTTGCATGCAGTGGAAACAGGACATGTATTATAAAGTCGCATTCAGTACTAACATTTAAAAAGTTGAATTCTAATCAGTGCAAAACTCTTTACATGTAACTTCCTGGACATCTAGGTCCATGGGAAAAATATTACTTTAATCTCCAAATACAATCCACATATCCTCTGTATTAAAAGCCTTCTATGAATAGTCAATCTGAAACAGAAAGTTTTAAGATATAATGAATGTGAAAACACTGATGAAACATAAGAATACCCTCAGTGGTGTGCAAAAAAAATATTTATGGGTATATTGTCAAAGTAATATTTCATAATCAATGGTTGCAATGCATCACCACCAGGGCTGCATCTCACCTATCCAAGCTTCATGAGCTGGCAGACAGACATAAGCATGGGGTGGAGAGGAGAGGGAAAGATTGGAATGTAAGGAAGAGGAAGATGGGATGGAAACCCAGCTGAACTTCTTGAGAAGCTCCAGCCAACCAAGGTCATTAACAATATGCAGAGCTGGGAACTGAGGACCTGTTTCCTGAACAATATACAAGCACCTAATTGGACATTTGCAGATAACTGGGAGATGGCTGGGGGGCGGGGAGGAACTTTCCTTTGTGTTGTTTGCATGGCAAAACCTCACATTCAGTTTACGCTACTTCTGTAACCATTTAAGCTTCAGTAAAGTATACTTTAAGGGACGCAATGGCTCAGTGGGTTAGGACACTGAGCTTGTCGATCAGAAGGTCAGCAGTTTGGCAGGTCAAATGCTGAGTGCCATGTAACAGAGTGAGTGCCTGTTACTCGTCCCAGCTTCTGCCAACCTAGGAGTTCGAAAGGACGTAAAAATGCAAGTAGAAAAATAGGGACCACTATGGTGGGAAGGTAACATTGTTCCGTGCGCCTTTGGTGTCTAGTCATGCCGGCCACATGACCACGGAGACGTCCTCGGACAAGCGCTGGCTCTTCGGCTTTGAAACAGAGAAGAGCACCGGCCCCTAGAGTCGGAAACGACTAGCAAGCATGTGCGGGGGAACCTTTACCTTTAAAGTATACTTTGGCCACCTAATGAGAAGGAAGGACTCACTGGAGAAGAGCCTAATGCTGGGAAAGGTTGAGGGCAAGAGAAGAAAGGGACGACAGAGAATGAGGTGGCTGGATGGAGTCACTGAAGCAGTAGGTGAGAGCCTAAATGGACTCCAGAAGATGGTAGAGGACAGGAAGGCCTGGAGAAATGTTGTCCATGGGGTCGCGATGGGTCAGACATGACTTCGCAACTAACAACAACAACAACAAAGTATACTCTTGGCAAAACAAATGGCCAGGAATCTTTCTTTGCTAGATGACTGAGTGGGATGGTTGATATCTTTCATGTAAGTTACTTTACAGTAACTTATTTCTTCTGTCTATCAGCTTTGGATTCCAAAAGTCCAGATGACCATCAGATCACAACAAAAAAAATATCGAAAACCAATTCTTCACTGCTATCCAGATGATGACATGATGAAAATATACAAATTAACAGCAAGCGTTAGGCTTTGGATAAAATAGAATTTACATGCAGCTATCATTAGTTCACGAGGAGTAAAAATGCAAACGTATTTTGAGAATATAGAAGAAGAATGGGTAATTCACAGACCATTGGTGAAAATACTGCCTCTTTTGGGGATGGGATTTTTTTCAGTAATGAGAATTTTAAAAATATTAATTATGGCTCTGATGTATTTAACACACTCTTTTAACTCCCCCTGACCTGCTTCCTTCTTCTCCTCCGCCTGATAGCTAAACATTTACCAATCCCTGTAATTGTATAGACTCAAAAGATCATCACAGCAAATAGAAAAGAACCACAGTTTAAAAATTTGGTAAGAAACTTGCTTCTTTCACAAAGCAACAGAAGAAGGGGCCTTCTGTAAATTAAAAGGCACCAGTAGAAATGATAGCTACTGCAGGCAATATGGAAAGAGAGCCCTAGTTATTTCTTGTAATTTCTTTTTTTTTTCAGTGCCTTTATAAACATTTTAGTATGTGTATTGACTGGATCATCAATCACTAGAGTGAAAGTCATGAGCTGTGGAATAATGGTAATGAAATGATAATAGCTTACTGTTCTGCCCTGGGCAGCCATGTGCAAGGACTAATATCATATTGATCCTTTGAGGCAGTAATGCAATCAGCTAGCAGGATTTTCTCTAAAATCAACATTTCTGAGTTCACCAATTATCAGCAATTTTGAGAACAATTATATTAATTGCAGAAAGGTTGTTCTGAGTTTTCTAACTAGCTCCTTGCTCAGTAGTTGTGGGCTGTAGGATCAGGCATCTCTAAAGGCCCCTTCCAATTTCAGGGACCCCACTTCTTCAATAATTTTGTCAAGCAACCATTCATCAGTGTCCTCTGTTTTTCCATATATCACAAGTAACTGCTTAGTTGCCTACCCTTCAGTTACTCCCCAGTGAACCTCTTGTAAACAAATTATATGGATTAATATACGAATGTTATCTGGGAACCACAATGCTGCTTCAGTATTAATGTTATATGTAGATGGTGTTGTTGTTGTTAGTTGCAAAGTCATGTCCGACCCATCGTGACCCCATGGACAAAATTCCTCCAGGCCTTCCTGTCCTCTATCATCTTCTGGTATCCATTTAGGCTCACGCCTACTGGTTCAGTGACTCCATCCAGCCACCTCATTCTCTGTCGTCCCATTCTTCTATTGCCTTCAATCTTTCCCAGCATTAGGCTCTTCTCCAGTGAGTCCTTTCTTCTCATTAGGTGGCCAAAGTATTTGAGTTTCAACTTCAGGATCTGGTCTTCTAAAGAGCAGTCAGGGTTGATCTCCTCTAGGACTGACTGGTTTGATCGCCTTGCAGTCCAAGGGACTCACAGTTCTCCAGCACCATAGTTCAAAGGCCTCAATTCTTTGGCGCTCAGCCTTTCTTATGGTGCAACTTTCACAGCCATACATTGCAACTGGGAAGACCATAGCCTTGACTATATGCACTTTTGTTGGCAGGGTGATGTCTCTGCTTTTTAGTGTGCTGTCTAGATTTGCCATGGCTTTCCTCCACAAGAGCAAGCGTCTTTTAATTTCTTGGCTACAGTCTCCCTCTGCGGTGATCCTGGAGCCCTGAGCTCCAAGATGTAGATGGTATTTCTGTTCATTTATTTCAAATACTTTTCTACCATCTTCCCCCACCCCCACCCCAATTAAAGTAACTTCTTAAATTTCACTTTTTTGGATAGATAAATGGCTTTACAAATTATCTATAAATTAGAACCACAGAGAACTCTTGCATGCCTAGTAACTAACCCGTAGGCTCATATATGATCCTGAAAGGAAAGAGATTTCAGAGATGATAGTAAACATATGATGCAGAAAAGAAAACAACTGTTACAGGAATGCTTCATTTGATAAAATGGCAAAGCTCCAAAGCTTACTATCTGGAAATGTGGAATTTTGTAATACATGCTGCTTTGAATGAATAAAGAAAGAAGATGGATAAGACCGAACACTTATAATTGGGAAATACCACTGGCTTCCAAGAAACTTGAAGGAAATAGTAAAAGAAGGATAAAGTGAAATGAAGATACCTAATAAAAGAGTTAAGGAACGTGGTGGCTCAGTGGGTTAGGATGCTGAGCTTGTCAATCAGAAGGTCAGCAGTTTGGCGGGCCGAATCCCGAGTGCCGTGTAACAGAGTGAGCGCCTGTTACTCATCCCAGCTTCTGCCAACCTAGCAGTTCGAAAGCACGTAAAAATGCAAGTAGAAAAATACGGACCACTATGGTGGGAAGGTAACAGCGTTCCGTGCGCCTTTGGCATCTAGTCATGCCAGCCACATGACCACAGAGATGTCCTCGGACAAGCGCTGGCTCTTCGGCTTTGAAACAGAGATGAGCACCGGCCCCTAGAGTTGGAAACGACTAGCACGCATGTGCGGGGGAACCTTTACCTTTACCTTTACTAAAAGAGTTAACAATTCTTTTTCATCTGTTCTTCACTGAACTGCCAAGAAAATAAGTTTATAAAGTTCTACCTCACATGTCTGGAAAACTATTAAACTTTTTTGTGCGTGATGGTGTTGGAAGAACAGATGGTGTTCAATTTGAGTAGAGTGTTTATATGCTTGCTGAAATGGGATGAGATTTAAGAGCTTACTAACTTGTATAAAAGATTATTCATAGTGTTCGGCTAAAATAATGCATGTTATGAAAGCAGAAAATATGTTTTTTACAAACTTTGGAATTGGCAGCCACAGCCTTTCATAAATAGTGTGTGGAAAATGATATTTATAAGGTCTAATTTTACTTATGCATTTCCCTAATTAAAGAATGTGATCTTTAAATCACTTGCGTAATGCTGACATAGTCAAAATATATTGCATCATACGAACTTTATTAGACACGTGCGGTTTTGATCCTTCATGGCAATAGCATGGTGAAGAACTAGCAATCTGGCCTTGCTTTTGCCTTTCTCCCTAGCATACTTGACTGATCTGAAATTGGAAAGCAATACCAAAGCAGCAAAGAATATGAGGCATGCTATTGAGACAATGTTTATATCAGTTCAAAAACATAAAGATAACAAGCTAGCCCTGCCACAATTAAGACGTGAGATCTTTCGGGGTGTGTGTGTGTTCTACTTCAGTGCTCTTTGGCATAAAGGATTCCTCCATGCAAGAGGTCCCTACTTCTATTTTCCTTCATTGATTCCAAACTGTTTAACCATATTATCTATAGCAAAAGCTCATCTCTCTTTCCAGAGGGTCTCTCCTCCTCCTCCTCCTCCTCCTCCTCCTCCTCCTCCTCCTCCTCCTTTTATCCTTTCACACATCCTCATATCAAACACCTACCTAATGATTTTAACTTAATCATTTGCACAAATGGTACTATACCTAAGTCTTTATACTGATTTTCCTCTGAATAGTAATTTGCTTCAATGACTATCCAAAATGAAATAGTGCCAAACTCTCTACACTGAATAGAATAATACCCTCCTTAATGATGGTATTTGATCTGCTTTATATTAAATCAAATGTGTCATCAGAGTTTCAGTATAATTTAACTATCAGTGCTGGACATTGGGGATAACACGTAATGAGATAAGATTAATTCTGTCTATTTATCACAATCACAACATTAAAAAAAAATCTAGGTCTTTAGATTGTATCCATGTATTTTTGAATGATACAAATAATATTGTAGTTGCAAACAAAAGGTGAGAAATTGTTTCAATAATCAAGAATTGGTATGATTATCTTTTTGTATTTCATTTTTCTCTTAATTTCCAAAGGTTCTGTTTCCTCAATATACAATGTGCCTATTTAATTTCCTGTGCAGGCTATCTCTGCTTTCATTCAAAAGAAAACATGGCCAAGGACTCTTTAATGAATTTGGGGAAAAAATCAATTCTTCAATGGGATTTTGTGAAAGCATATGACTGCTGGGGTAAAAGTATTCTACATGAAAGATAATTTCTCATTTGTGAAAATAAACATACCTTCTCTACTCAAGTGACATGTTTTCATTTGAAAGCAAAAGGCAATTTCCACAGGCAAAAGCTGTAGCTTTAATGCAAATATGATTAGGTATTTCTATGGAAATAGCAATTTTAGCCCAGAGCACTCCAACAAAATTTCAGCCTTCTTTAATTGCACCCAGAGAATCTAAATATTATCAGCTAAGTGGGAGAAAAGTAAAATGCATCATTTGTGACAGATTTTACACCTACTCTCAAATATGATGAAGTAAAAACATAATATTGTTTGTTGAGATGAAGAGACTCCGCATGTAACCCATGTTAACTGAAGCTGTTTACCATAGCTTATATTATTACAGGTATTGGGAATAAGTCAAGTGTGCCTCTGTCTTTTAACATATTGATGGGAAATGGTTTCTCCCTTTCTTATAAGAACTAACTCTTAAGTCAAACCCTGATACTAAGTAAACTCACTGTAAATCATTGTTTATTTCAAAGCAATAGGAACTTACAGGGAATTGGAACTCTGTGTTCTTACTAAGATTGGTACATCAAGCAAAAACAGGTCTTGACTTTACTGCTTCTAAAGACTGGATTGATCTCTAATCAATAAAACAATACTTGAGATCTTACTAGTATCAGTGTTGAAATCTGATATGTATCTCTGAAAGGCTGGTTAGGACAGAAGACTTGTTTAACTAGTGCTATCTGTGCAAACATAGTATATTTCTGGATAGATAGGGTATTGTTGTTATGTATTATACCAGGATTTGAATACAAGTGAAATATTATGCATAAAATTCATATGGATGTCTATGTCACATAGTGTTCCCAAGTGGCTTATAACAACCAGTAAAATGAGAAAAACAAAAGAAGTCCCTCTATTAAGTAGCAGATTCCTTGATATTAACCCTTTGAGTCAATCTGAGTCAATCCCATCTTAGCCCAATGTTTAGGGTAAGAGACAGTTTGTCTAGAAACTAAAAGCATGTTATTGTTGTTAGTTGCAAAGTCATGTTTGACCCATCGTGACCCAATGGACGATGTTTCTCCAGGCCTTCCTGTCCTCTATCATTTTCTGGAGTCCATTTAAGCTCACGCCTACTGCTTCAGTGACGCCATCCAGACACCTCATTCTCTGTTGTCCCCTTCTTCTCTTGCCCTCAACCTTTCCCAGCATTAGGCTCTTCTCAAGTGAGTACTTCCTTCTCATTAGGTGGCCAAAGTATTTGAGTTTCAGCTTCAGGATCTGGCCTTCTAAAGAGTAGTAAGGGTTGATCTCCTCTAGGACTGACCAATTTCATCACCTTGCAGTCCAAGGGACTCGCAGGAGTCTTCTCCAGCACCATAGTTCAAAGTCTTCAATTCTTTTGCGCTCAGCCTTTCTTATGGTCCAACTTTCACAGCCATACATTGCAACTGGGAAGACCATAGCCTTGACTATACACACTTTTGTTGGCAGGTTGATGTCTCTGCTTTTTAGTGTGCTGTCTAAATTTTCCCTAGCTTTCCTCCCTAGGAGCAAGTGTCTTTTAATTTCTTGGCTGCAGTCCCCATCTGCGGTGATCTTGGAGCCCAGGAAAATAAAATCTGTCACTACCTCCATTTCTTCCCCATCTATTTGCCAGGAATTGAGAGGGTTGGATGCCATGATCTTGGTTTTTTTAATGTTAAGTTTCAACCCAACTTTTGCACTCTCCTTTTTCACCCGCAACAAGAGGCTCTTTAGTTCCTCTTCACTTTCTAAAAGCATAGGATCCCCTCAAATGTCAGTGAGAGACTGTCTCAAGTGTTGCAACAACTACAGAGAAGGTACGCCTTCATGGTCACAGAATTTAAGGAAAGGGACATGAGCGCACTCACCCTATCTGACATAGTAGGATTGCCAGATACACTCAGGGAAATAATCTAGCCCTATTGCCATTTAATGATGTAAAGCCAGCTCTGAATTGTACATGGAAAGCAACTGAGAGTCAATGCAGAGATAAAGTATGAGTGAGCCACGAGATCTCAGAAGTGCATGCGCTGCTGGATGGACTTTCAGAAGCAGCCCCATGTAGATACTTGGGAAAAGATTTGGTCAGAAATGTAAAATTCACACAGGCTCAAAATTTAAGAGAGAATTTTTATAAAATGTTTTATAGGTGGCACTTAGACCCTAGAAAATTAGCAAGTATGTATCCGAATTGCCAGCCTAAATGTTGGAGGTGTGGTTGTGAGGATGCAACGTATTATCATATATGGTGGACTTGTAAAAAAGTTAAAGCTTTTTGGATTAAAATTTGGTGGAACATGCAGAAGATATTTAAGAAAAAGATAAGGTTTTCTCCACAGTTGTTTTTGTTGGGTATTATTACAGATACTAATGTTATAGACACTAAGTTGATGTTGAATCTAATTACGGCAGCAAGACTTTTAGTAGCGCAATATTGGAAGAAGGAGGAACTGGCGACTATAGAAGAGTGGACTTTGAAAGTTTCCAACTTGGCGGAAACGGCAAAGATTTCAGCATATTTGAAAGAACAATCACAACAGAGATATATTTTCGAATGGAGAAGATGGATTGAATATATTCAGAATAAATATGGGACTAAAAAAGTTTCATTTAGCATTTGTATAAGTATTGGTTTTATATGATATATTATTAGTTATTTGTTATTTTTTAGTATGTTTAAGGTGAGTTAAAGTGTGATAGAATTTAATGTTTTATTTTAGTTTGTTAGCATATTTTAGTTTAAGTTTGTAAAGTTTATACCCTGTATTCAGCTCTGGGAAGTTGGGGGGGAGGGGAGGGTAAGGGAGGGTAAGGGGTAGGGGAGGGGGTGGGAGGGAGTTCTTTCTTTTTAAAAATGTACTGTAAAACTTTTCAATAAAAAAAAAGTTACGACGACAGTGGGAAAAAGGGACATGACTGTTTTTCATACTTACGATTTTTGCAGCAGCGTCTTAATCATGTGATCAAAACTCAGATGCTTGGCAACTGATTCAAATTTATGACCGTGGCTGTGTCCCAAGTCATGTGATCCCCTGTTCTGACCTTCTGACAAGCAAAGTCAATGGGGAAACCAGATTCACCCAACAACCGGGTTACTAACTTATCCAGTGCAGTGATTCACTTAACAACTGTGGCAAGAAAGGTTGTAAAATGGGGCAAAAGTCACTTAACAAATGTCTCACTTAAGAACAGAAATTTGGGGCTCCATTGTGGTTGTATGTTGAGGAGCACCTGAGAATATTTAAAAACTATACAGAATGAACGTGAATCTCACAAAAGAGGTAAGATTCCTTTACTAAGGAAAATCAATGAAAACATATAATAATAATAATAATAATAATAATAATAATAATAATAATAATAATAATAATAATAAATAATAATAATAATAATAATAATAAATAATAATAATAATAATAATAATAATAATAATAATAATAATAATAATAATAATAATAATAATAATAATAATAATAATAATAATAATAATAATAATAATAATAATAATAATAATAATAAAATAATTTTATTTATATACCGCCCTTCTCCCGAAGGACTCAGGGCGGTGAACAGGGCAGATATATAAAAAATACAAAAATACAAAAGTTAAAAGAAAATTAAACATATGCCCAACTAAAAACAGTAAATACATATATTAAAAATAACAATAAAAACCCAACCCATCCCCCATCAGGCCAGGCCGGCTTGTTCAAATAAGAGTGTCTTCAGATCGCGACAGAAGGAGCGAAGGTCGGGCGCCATCCGGAGCTCAACCGGCAACCGATTCCATAGCTCCGGGGCGCCCACAGAGAAGGACCTCCCCCTGGGGGCCACCAATCGACATTCTCTGATCGGTGGCACCCTGAGGAGGCCCTCTCTGTGGGAGCGCACAGGGCGGAGGGGAGTTGTTAGTGGGAAGCAGCAACGAAGGGAAAAGTAGCTATTGCTGCAGAAACTGCTTAACTCATTCTTAGGGGTCAACCTATTCTCCAAAGCACCTGAAGGGAAGAAGTATGGATGGAAGCTTAATAAACACAGATCCAACTTAGAATCAAGGAGAAATATCCTGACAGTGAGAACAATTGACCAGTGGAATGGCTTGTCTTCAGAAGTTGTGGGTGCTCCATCATTGGAAACTTTTAAGAAGAGATTGGACTGCCATTTGTTCGGAGTTTCCTGCTTCAGCAGAAAGTTGGACCAGAAGACCTCCAAGGCACTTTTCCACTCTGTGATTCTGTATTCTATTTCTCTACCAATAAGAATTTTATGCCTACTTTTAATTCTTATCAATAATTTTAGCTGTATCTATTCCTATATAGTGTTTTCTGGCCTTGATTTGTTGTTATAACAAGAAAACCAGTTTCTTTCTTTCACACGACATGTAGATTTTCTACTCAGAGCATGTAACTTCCTCCCTGTTTCATCTGACACCCATCCTCTGCATCTGAGACTTGTCAGGTGTAAAAGAAGTACATTGTGAAGTGGGGGGAGGGGGGTCTTCCAGACTGTCTATCAATTTTTCAATCATTCTTTTGCTCTGTTTCTGTAACTCACTCTGTCTCTCTAGCTTATTGCCCCATTTTGATCAAGTCAATGCAATGCCCCATCACTTAGGGAAATGTGTTTGTTTTTGCATGAAGATGAGTCTTTGGTCAGGTTAAGGGTGGGGCATTTATCACTAAACTGGAAAAGTTAAAACTGTGCTAATAGTATCAGAAACCTTGCTTGACTCTTAATGTTAACTAAAAAACTGACTTGCCTCCTTTTTTACATTCAAAAACTTTTAAAATACTGCTTGAGGGTATTTTGAAGACACACCATTAACTCAAATTTTTGAAACTATCTCTGATGATCAAGAATGGCAACTACAGGCATATAGTACTCCTTAATGTTAAGATTAAATTACAAGGTCATCTGCCTGAAGGCACAGGCAATTATTACTATGAGGCATACGTACAAACCAATAAATATATATTCTGCTTCAAAAGACAGAGAAATAGCCTTTCTCTGACCCTCAAGGCATCCCATTTTTATAATGTGATTATCACTCAGGTCATATATAGTTGAGCTTTTATCCAGCAACATTTCTTTAGCACAGTATTTCTGCCTGTAGGATGAATAATTTACTACAGCATTTGAAGGAAAACAGTTTTCTGGATTAGACCAATTATGGTTAGCAACTAATAATTACAATGCTTCTATGAATATTTCTTTATCAGGGTAAGTGAGCAAAATAGAAGGTGAGGAATCAATAGTATGGATGTTTTTTTTAATATATTGTGTCATTCATGTAGAATGAATATTGTAAAGGAGCTTCAGTAAAAAGAGAACTTTGTGTTTACATTGATCCCTAAAGTTTTAGGCTGCAATTATATCCATAACTGAGTCTCACTGAAAGCAGTGGGGCTTAGAACTGCATTGTTTAAATGCATTTGAATGCATTTGTGGTAAGATCCTATTGTGATTACCTGGCTATGGAAAACACATATGAATGCTGCCTAGGTTCACACATTAAACTAATATCTAATATGGGTTGCCCAGCTAGTTCATGTTGGCTGATTTACAAAAAATAAGCAGGTTGGCCCCAGTTAGAACTTGTATGGGAAGCATCTGCAATATCCATTGATGTAGGCTAGACTGGGAGATTTAAAAAAATCTCTCTCTTTCTCTCTCTTTCTCTCCCTCCCTCTCTTTCTCTTTCTCCTGGAAACAGTTTGATAGTGAAAATTACATGCACACATCCATCTCAGTCAGCAGGCATTGGCTAACTTCTATGGCATCTTTACTTTATAATGTACTTGGCTTGGTGCCTTTGGGTTTCTCTGCACTAGCTGCCTCATCAACAAAGTGCAACTGTGTGGGTTTTTTTTAGAAAAAATGACAATGTCAATCTTTAGCCAACCCTCCCATTGTAAAATTGATCTTCCTACATGGTTTCGTGTTGAAGTTTGAAAGTAGAGTTTTGATTTGTTTTTGATTTGTTGATTGGAGTGCCCTTGTGCTATTGATATGGCGGACAATTCATGTACTACTTTGTTGTGGAAGGGATACCTGTTCACCTGAGTCAATGCTTACCATTAGCTCTAGGTTTTTTTTAGACACAACTTTTGCAATATCACATTTAGTAGAACTCTTGCTTATCTATGACTGACTTTCTAAGTTGTAAATCAATACATGTCTTTTTTATCATTCTTGTATTCCTTTTTTTCCTCATGTGTTAAATTTCCTTTGTATAATTGCAGACAATCATCAATGGCATTTCTTATTTTTGCAATGAATGGAGGAAACTTGCAGGTTTTTACTTCTTGGAAGATTCCTTTAGCTGGTAAAATTAGTGAGAATGGAAATCATAAATGAATGCTATGTAAGCTGATGTGAAAGACTGTAATAGATATGTGGATAATCAAAGATGAAATTTTTGAGAAGTCTGGATGCTGCATCCAATTTAATATAAGAAAGAATCAAATGACAATTAACATGTTTTAATATCTGGTTTATTACAAGTGGGTTTTTTTTAATGCAAGGCAATTGTTCTACAGATAGTGTCTAACAATCTGTATATTTTATTACGCTATTAGTATTTGTTTTATAATAAGGAAACACGGCAAAGGAAAGATAATAAAAGATTTCCACTATTTATTATATTTTGGCTGGATGAAACTTAGGCTATTGTGGAATATGAATTATATTAGACATTTCAGATAATGGACATTTTAGCTATCACAATTAATGAAGTAAAAGATTCAGGCGATATAAGAAAGTGGAGATAAACTGAAGGACAAATTAATACTACATTAATTCTGTAATGATGTTTCTATACAAGTAGGAGATGTGAAAATTCATCAGTGGGAATAAAACAGTTTTAAAATTAAAATCTGATCCTAGGTCTGAAGTGGCTATCAGAATATGATCTCATTTATATTCAGATTAATGTTTCTGCTTGTTTAATAATCTAATCTTAGACTATCTTTCATTTCACTGAGATCCTTTTGTTTCCAGTTCAGAAAGAACCTATAGAAATCAACACCTAAAAAGGTAAAGGTTCCCCTGCACATGCATGCTAGTCATTTCCAACTCTAGGGACCGGTGCTCATCTCCGTTTCAAAGCTGAAGAGCCAGCGCTTGTACGAGGATGTCTCCGTGGTCATGTGGCCGGCATGACTAGACGCCAAAGGCGCACGGAATGCTGTTATGTTCCCACCGTAGTGGTCCCTATTTTTCTACTTGCATTTTTATGTGCTTTCGAACTGCTAGGTTGGCAGAAGCTGGGACGAGTAACAGGCACTCACTCTGTTACACGGCACTCAGGATTTGTCCCGCCAAACTGCCGACCTTCTGATCGACAAGCTCAGCATCCTAACCCACTGAACCAACACCTACACATATTAATTCAGGGATCCCCAGTCCATGGACTGGCACTGGTCAGGACCTGGTCCATGCAAGCAAGCAAAGCCATCCATGACATGTGAAACCCTGAAACCAGACACCCTTCTGGTCTGCGGAAAAACTGCTCTTCACAAAACCGGTCGGTAGCGCCCCAAAAGTTGGGGGCTGCTGCCTTAATTGTTTTAGCAGAATGGACTCAGAGCACCTATCACATCCATTTTGGAAGTCAAGAAGTACAGGAAGTTTGTAAATGTTTTTTTTGTCAAATATTTTGTTTTGCTCAATAAGACCTCAAGGGCTCTTGAGAGTACAGGATGCTTTCTATTCAGTTTGCAGATCAGAATAAGATAGCCTCAAAAAGTTATGTTAGTTTGGGATATGCACATAGAAAACAAGCCTTGAGTAAGTAAAAATTTGAGTTAATCATACAGTTCAATAAATTTCAAAAAAAAAATTCTTGAGATCTGAAATTTGGCTATTTGAATTTTAGCTTAAATGGTTCAGTATACCATCTTGTCAAAAGTACTGTGTATACTAAAATATTTATATTTGTGCAGAGACATTCCTGTTAATTTTATTGTTTACATAATCATGAAAGAAAAGATGTAAATGACAACTTTTTTTCATATATTTGCATTATAAACATATCACACGTTTATTCTTAGAAAACTTTGGAAGGTAGAAAATCAAATTCAAGTTTTTATTGATGTTGTTGGATCAGACCTTGAGGCACATGCT
The DNA here is from genome assembly GCF_964194415.1 of Vipera berus. Lineage (NCBI taxonomy): Eukaryota > Metazoa > Chordata > Lepidosauria > Squamata > Viperidae > Vipera > Vipera berus. The sequence goes on from NC_138209.1 coordinate 66,768,910, forward strand.
TAGATTATTAAAAACAAAAACAAAAGAATTGCATATAAATGTAAATGCTGCATTCAAAATATATTTATTTTATGATATAACTATTATATTATTAATGTATAATGTGTATAATATTCTACATATTTTAGAAGTGGCTGCTATTCTTAAAATGGTTGTATCATACCCAAGTTTGTTATATTTCTGATATATGTCATGTTTTATTGTTGTTGTCATTGTTGTTATTATTATTATTACTATTGAAAACTAATAATATGATTGCACAATGATATTCTCTGGTGACAATGTACCTAACTACTTTTTTAATTACTGATGTTTTAATTACAATATGAATGTAAATAATGTAGATGTTCCAATAAATAGCAGATTAATAGTAGAACTAAATACATTAACACCATGCTGCACACTGTATTTGGCTTATGATTAAGGATCAGCTGGCAATTCATGGATGTTGCCTACAGCAGTTCCAGGATTGCATAGCCAGAAAATCAAATTTAGAATTTATATTGCATAGCATAACTGTAGTTTGCTTCTGACTCAGATTTTAGTTTTAATCCTGATCTCTAAAATGTTGGGACTTTGAGACAAGGTAAATCAAATTCAAATCACTGAACATGAAACTCAGTGAAGCTCATAGAAAATATCTTGATCTATGCATCTTTATGACATTGGCACGGTATGACTGATTAGTAGTGGCATTTTGGATTGTTAATCTGCCACCTCAGGAGATTTGTATATAATTTCTCCTTCATTTTACTATTATTAGTCTCCTTTGTAGGTCCTTTGACATAACAATAAACATAATAATTAATATAAGTGACAGATGAACAATATATGTGTAATTAGATCATAGTAAAACTGTGTTGTCATCAGTATCATATGGTAACAATGAAGAGGAGGAAACCTGTACAGGTAATTCTCGTGGTACAACAGGCCATTTAACAAACATTTGAAATTACAACAAACCCTCCAAAAGCTACAAGTGACCCCCATTTCACGTTATAACTGCTGCCATTTTATTTTACCCATTTGTGGCTGGAGATGCAATAGCCGTGGCCAGACAAACTGTTTCATTTTGCTGCCTTAAAGAAGTCTGCAGAAGCCTATGCTGCACTGAGCAGGCCTTGTTAATGCAGCAAAATAAAGTAGTTTATTCCCAGGCCACACGGTAGCAATCTGAATGCAACTGCCATTTTGTGCTTTCAGAACCATGCCATGGAAAGAAGGAAACCATTCCAGTGCTGTGGAAGGCTTTGGAGCTCTTGAGGAAAGGGCCTGGGGGGTGGAATCAGGCCCAAAGGCTAGGAAGACCCTTTCCTGATCCCACTCACATGCAAACAAGTCACAGGTGGAGTAAAATATTTATCTGAGGCTTTCCACACCAAATAGTCTTCCTCAGAAATCCCATTGTTCCCAGCGTGATTTTACTCCACTTGATGAGCTAAATTGAGCCTTGGTGGAGCAGTGGGCTAATGCCTCCTTAAGTAACACCAGCTGCCTGCAATTAGTGCAGGTTCGCATCCCACCAGGCTCAAGGTTGACTCAGCCTTCCATCCTTCCGAGGTAGGTAAAATGAGGACCCAGATTGTTGGGGGCAATTAAGCTGACTTTGTAATAATGCCGCTTGGGGTGTGTGTGAAAGCCCTAATAAGCAGGCATATACATAGAATGAAGGCTACTGCTAAGCTTGTAAGCCGCCCTGAGTCTTCGGAGAAAGGCGGGGTATAAATGGAATTAAAATAAATAAAATAAATAAATAAATAAATAAATAAATAAATAAATAAATAGCTGCTTCCTGGTGCAGCCCATCAAGAGGTGTGAAGCTGCCGCCTCACACTTAGCTTGGCTGACCTTCATTGTACCAGCCCTCTTGCAGCCCTACATGCTCCTGGATTAAGGAGAGGAGACAGTTCTTCCTCCTCTCAGATGACCAGCTACAGTTTTGTTCCTTCTACTCCTGAAGCCTCTGGGTTTCCCAGCTGCAACTGTGCCTCTCCTATCCCTAGTTCAGCCAGCCACTCATCGGTCACTCCTCCTGCGATTGCTCCACAGTGCTTGGCCTCACTGGTCTTGATTTGGAGCCTTTGGAAACCTCCAGACATTCCCCTGTATCCCCTCCAACATGCCTGGAACATGCCTGGCATCCAAAGAGGCATCTGGGGAAGTGTCCAGAGAAACCGTCACAGACCCAATGGGAGTGGGAAGAAGGCTTGTTGAGACCCAAGGTGTGTGAAATGGAGCAGGGGGAAACTTAGGGGTGGGGAGGCCTTGGAAAGGACAGAGCAGGTAGACCTGGACCTGTACTAGACCTCCAATGGCCTCCCTCATCCATTGGGGAGAGCAAGGATGGAGGAAGTTTGTTATGTGACCCATTTTAACAATGACAGCCATGACATACCACTGTAATGGGCAGGCTCCATTACATTCTTATCTCTAGGACTATCTGTATTGGGTTAACCAAACTGAAGAGGTAATAGTAGACCATCTTAATTTAAGAATGTTAAAGTATGTTTAGGACCCTAAAGCTGACAAGCAGATTTCTCTATATCTTGAAAGAAAAGTATTGCTATGGTTTACACTAACTTCCTCAAAAGTACTTTTTGTTATTGAAAAAAAAGGATAATTGCTGCAATACAAAAGGTAAAGGTTGACTGAATTATTTTATATTGCTTTTAAAATTATAGCCTCTATTGAATAAAACTGAATTATTATGCACTTGGAAAATTACAGCTAGTCTTTTTTTTATAATTTCCTTAATTCTATAAAAACTCTGTGATTGAAGATTAGTGCTTGATTAGATGCCCATCAATCAGTGGATAAAATTTTCAAACACTCTTCAGCTATGAGGTTTTGCCTGAGATGGCAAACCTCCTTATTTTAAATAGCTTTTTTAAAATGCTGTTCAACATCTCTATTTATGGGCAGCATGAAATAGAGATGGAAAGCACAAGGTACGTATAATCTCCTCCAAATGCTACTTTCCCATTATTATCTTTATTTGGAACCATCTTTAGATATGGCACTGGAAGATGAGACATTGATGTTGCTTCAGTTCTGCATGCCTTACCTTCAAGGATAGGTACATATACACTTGAGTCCCAATAATTACAGAAATGAACAGATACTTTTCATATCTGTAAGTGCTGCAACTTCAGTTATAAGAAAGGTAATGGCTAATTTAAAGTGTTAGGATTTTATTTTTGGAACACATTTATGTACTATACAACATGCAGTCATTACAAAGAGAAACATGATTTGAGTAGTATAACCATCAAACTAACAGGTTTATGGCTGAAGACATTTTTGGAGGCAGGAGGCTGATTTTCGATAGATAGGCAGATATTCTACATTCTTATCTCTATATGTAGGAGGTCAAGGGTTACCGTGTGAGTGTTGCTGAAAGAAATGGGCAGATCCTATTTAAGTTAAAATAAAAGCAAAATCATGTCTTTATCTGTTCACTTTTTTCCATGGTTTTCCTACTTTTTTAAATGTATAATATTTAAAAGGTTACATGACCCTATTTCAAAGAGTGAAAGAAGAGTGACTTGCTTAAAAAGGCAAAGCAATCTTAGCTAAGAATTTATATCAAGTGTATTTCACTTCACCTTTTCCACCAATATCTATCACTATAAAAAGCTTGCTTAAAAATTGTTTTCCTTCTTTCCATTTTTCCCTCTTCTTGTCTAGGCTTTAAGTTACCATACTTTCTATGATTTGCCTGGACATAATTGTCTTGAAATGTGGTATTCCCTTGTTCTAATGCTGAGAAATTAGATGTTTGAGATGTTTTGACTATTAAATATGTGAGTCGTTGGCAATATTTTTATACCTTTTTATTTTTCATGTCAGCTTATTTGATATTGTCAAAAATTGATAAATCTTTAAAAGATCAATACTACTATGTTTATATACCCGATTAAAAATCCTTGAGTGTATGTGAGTTGTATTAATGTTAAGTAATTCAATTAATACAATGCTAATTACAGCATCAATTTAATGAAATGTTTTAATACAAAGATGCAAAATCACACAGTATACAGTATGCTTTTATATTCATGCCTAGCACAAAATATATCTGTAATTGGAATTTTATTATTGTTTTAGAGAACTTACTTAAGTGAAATAGTGTCTTGCCTTATAAAAATTTAATTGAAGGAAAAAATAGGATTTGAGTAAAATGGTTAAAAGTCTGAGAAACTGAAAAATAAAAGCTACTCGGAAATGTGAATGAGAAGTATTAATACTGAAAAGTAGACTGAAAAAATACATAGATAACCAATCATTTCCAGGATTGCAACAATTGGTTTGTCAGCATGTTTAATCTGCTTTCTATGGCACTAAACAGAGAGCAAAGTATCTATTGACTTGGAAAGATGACAACAGAACCCCCAATTTTTTAAACTGAGCTTAGATGTATACTTATAAACATATAGTATGAAGACCTATTTGGCATAGTGGTTAAAGCAACAGGTTACAAATGGGAAGACATAAGTCCTAATTCCATTTTAGACATGAATCCATCTGTGTGACCTTGGGCCAGTCACTCTCTCACTCAGTTCTAAGGAGGCAAAAGCTAACCACTTCCAAAGTATTGCAAAAAAACAACAATAACCCACCTCTCTGCAAAGACACTAGTCCAGAGAATCACCAGTAATCAACATTTCTGCTGCAATCACCCAGCAAAGGTGGGGGAATAAAACCAAACACCCCCCCAATCCTGCCAATCCTCAAGAGAAATGCTCACCACAATGAAAACCTCGGACAGGAGGAAGAGCACCGCTGGGAGGGCAGGCAGGTGTCTTGCTTGGCTGTGGCTTGGGGGGGGGGACTTTTTTCAGTGCCCTTGTAACTTCGAACAGTCACTAAGCGAACTGTTGTAAGTCAAGGACTACCTGTACTTCATCATTTTTTTTCCTTTTTTTTTTGATCAAGTTTTTGACACCTTGCTAGCCGACTGGTGGTACTCTGATGTTGCCACATCCTAAAAATGGTACAATGGGTGAAAAGGTTGAAAAGCCCTGTTCTAATTCAATCCCCTGTTCAAGGCAGGAGTCTTATACCATTGCAATGAAAAGTTTGTCTAGTCTATTTTTGAAAACCTCTACTGATGGAACACCCACCCCAAATGGCAAACTATTCCATTAATTGTTCTTATAGTCAGCAGTTCTGAACAAGGAGTCCAGCATCTGAAGAACCTAGATTTATATACATTCCATTTTGTAAAGGTGTTAGCTACACCTCCATCTTCTGAGGCTGCCTCTACTAGTCGCTAGGCAATGCAGCTTCCCTACCTGTGAGTCTTCCAGCTTAATCCATAATCCAATGATTATAAAAGCCCAGTCTGCCACAATATAGCTGAAAAAGAAAAAAAAAGAAATCCAAAAAGAAACCAACATGGTTACATAAAGAACTCTCTGAAAAAACTAAAAGACAAAAAGGTTAAGTATAAAAAATGGAAAGAGGGTCATATAACTAAAGCAGAATACCATCAAATAGCCCAAATCTGCAAGGAAGAAGTCAGCAAAGCTAAGGATCAGAATGAACTAAGATTTCCAACAAATGTCAAAAATAATAAAAGTTTCTTTCAACATGTAATAATAAAAGTTTCTTTCAACATGTAATAATAAGAGTTTCTTTTAACATGTAAAAAACAAGAAAAAAAAGTCAAGGAAACAACTAGTCCACTAAAGGGAGAAGATGGCAAGCAAGTGACAGGCAGCAGGAAAAAGCAGAGATGCTTAATTCATTCTTTGCATCTGTCTCCACACAAAAGGAAAAAAAAATAGGCCAGCCTACCAAAAACAGAACCATAAAAGACAGACTAGGAATATAAATTAAATAGGCAATAAAAAAGTTAAGAGAACACGTGTTCACACCTAGACAGTTCAAATCACCAGAACCAGATGGATTATATACCAGAGTTCTGAAGGAGCTGTCAGATGTGATCTTGGAACCATTGAACCATATATTTCAAAGTTGACCTTCCTATAACTCCTCTTCATCTTCCAGGTTTCAGCTGGCCAGAACAACTACAGACACTGCAATTCCAATAACTATCAGTTGCCAAATGCCATGCTCTTGTATCTGCCCAATGAACCAATCATCCATAAATGATAGATCAGACAAGAATCCAAAGTAATGAATGTTAATATTACTTTTATTACGAGGACACAATAACAGAATTTTGAACTCTGAATGCAGCTCCCTTCCTCCATTTATCTTCAAAAGGAGGTCTTGCTTGAGACACTTGCTCATATTACAGTTCTACCCCAAAATCAAATTCCTTTTATCTGACTATTCCTCCTGTTCTCAAGATTATTCCTGGTTTTCATGGTAACCCAAATGATCAACCTACTTTCCAGTCAAGTAGCACAAATCTACCACATTAACAGTGCCTGAAGCAGTGTTGTCCCAAGATCTGGCAGCCTTTTGTAGAGCAGTCAGAGCCTAAGCAAGTAATCACTTCCCTACATGAAAAATACGTGAATTCAAACTATACAGCTCAAAGTACAGACGATTTTCTAACTGAATGAATGGCTATGACATTTATAATTGTTCGAAAAAGAAATATGGCTAAAAAATAGAGACTCACTTCATCTAGTACAGAACAATAGAAAATTCCAAGTCTAGTACAGTCTAGGTAAAGGTAAAGGTAAAGGTAAAGGTTCCCCCGCACATGCGTGCTAGTTGTTTCCGACTCTAGGGGCCGGTGCTCATCTCCGTTTCAAAGCCAAAGAGCCAGCGCTTGTCCGAGGACATCTCCGTGGTCATGTGGCTGGCATGACTAGACGCCAAAGGCGCACGGAACGCTATTACCTTCCCACCGGAGTGGTCCCTATTTTTCTACTTGCATTTTTTACGTGCTTTTGAACTGCTAGGTTGGCAGAAGCTGGGATGAGTAACAGGCGCTCACTCTGTTATGCGGCACTCGGGATTCGACCTGCCAAACTGCCGACCTTCTGATTGACAAGCTCAGCGTCTTAACCCACTGAGCCACTGCGTCCCTTAGTACAGTCTAGACTTGGATAACTACAGTAATTTTGTGACATGCCTGAGAACTAATTTCCATTACCTCATTGCAAATGACTACTGATATTAAACCATCACATTTGACAGGGAAGTATAGGGAAAGACTGCTGATCTTCAACTGTTTTTTTTAAAAAAATCCCATTTATATCCCGCCCTTCTCTGAAGACTCAGGGCGGCTTACAATCTAAAGCACAATGTGCTTAGCAATAGCCTTCATTCTATGTATATACCTGCTTATTAGGGCTTTGCTCAGGATATGGGATGCAATGAGGGGGAAAAAAGGGGTTTAGCTTCAGCAGTTTAAAGAGCCAGCTTTTGACTAATTTCAATCCTCAATAAACTTGCCAGATTATTTGCGACATATCCAAGAAACTGAGGAAAATGTAAGAAAGGGTACAAAAGAATATGTCATGATTCTGGTTTGTTTTTTTTTAAATTCCTTCCTCTTCTTTTCTATCCAAATGTTGTGATAGGCTGGAGCCCATGAAAATTTAAATCTGATCATATGAAGGAGTGTTTACTTTTGAGGTGTGAGGGATTTTTGTCGTGGTTTTATATTTTTAGGTTTTTATCATTTTCTGAGCCCTCCATATAAGATGGGTAGCCATATAGGTCAAACAAACAAACAAACAAACAAATAAATAAAGCTAAACTAAATTTTGGAAGTTTACTTTATGCAATTTGGGGCTAGCATTACTCCATGATCTGTCGAGAAAACTTGTATGAGGGTATAAAAGGCCTTATGTATATATTATGGTCAATCTAGCCACTTCACAAAGAAGTGTTCTGCTAAGATCTTCTCCTCTGCTTTCAAAATATCTAAAAAACAACATTCTTGTGAAGATGGAATTTTGCAAACGGATGCCTTAGATATTCCAAACCCACCCAGTTGTTCCCAATCCTCTAAGAATCCAGAGTTGAGTCAACTACAAATTAAATGAACCCAGGGATGTAAAACTGTGCATCATTTAGTAAGTCCTCTTCTGCACCTGAAGGCAGGGCAAGAGCCAATGGATGGAAACTAATCAAGGAGAGAAGCAACCTAGAAATAAGAAGAAATTTCCTGACAGTTAGAACAATTAACCAGTGGAACAACATGCCTTCAGATGTTGTGAATGCTCCAATACTGGAAGTTTTTAAGAAGAGATTGGACAACCATTTGTCTGATATGGTATAGGGTTTCCTGCCTGAGCAGGGGGTTGGACTTCCAAGGTCCCTTCCAACTCTATTGTTCTATTCTATTCTATTCTATTCTATTCTATTCTATTCTATTCTATTCTATTCTATTCTATTCTATTCTATTCTATTCTATTCTATTCTATTCTATTCTATTCTATTCTATTCTATTCTATTCTATTCTATTCTACAAACCCACTCTGGCCCCCGAAATACAACTATGATCCTTAGCAAATTCTGAACCTTAGTGAGTTTGACTGAAATTTTCCGTGCATGCAAATGTAAAAATTACAAAAGCACTGCACTTTTGTAAGACAAACCTTACTTCCTTGGAGCATGTATGCAATGCATGCACAGGAAAGGGGTCAGGCTTATATTGGTTTTCCTTAGTCTGGCCCCCATCATTGATGCCACGGCATGCTGTGCTTGATTATTAGTCTAAATTCCTGCAAAATTCCATGATTCAGTATCAAATACAGAGTTAGCTTGCCTGAAACAATTTATGAACAATAATTTACTGAACGAGTTTATTGACCTACCTTTGTTCATCTCAGGAGAGCCTTCCTGATATTAAGTCATGTTATTTTTTTTCTGTCTAAAAATTACAGTTGAACCATTTTATTTCCCCATCCATTTGTTTTTTTAAAAAATGTCAAGTGTTTTTATTCATGTTTCTAAGCTCCCCAATCAGTAGGCATTGGTATTTGTATTGATTGCAATACCGTGTTAGAAAAAAAAAATATGGATATTGGTGTATAATTGTGTTCTGCTTCACAGATTGGTTCAAAACAAGTTAGATGTGTATGCAACAATATGCAAACCCACAAATTTTCTTATCCATGTAATATAATTAGGATTTTCAAGTTTATGTTGCAGTTCTGTTTTTAATCTTATTCTTCTCAAGGAACATTCTTTTCTTATTCTTATTAAATCACTAACTATCTAGCCACATGGGCACAAAACAGAAAGGGCCACTAACTAGAGTACAATGTGTCAAGGCACATTCCCTCTATATTATGTAGGTGAATTATTTCATACGACATAAGCATAACTCTTCTGAGGGAAAGCATGTAATAATCTATGAACACCACACTGGGAATGACATTTTTCTTAAGCATAAATTGCCTTACCACTTTAACAGTTATCAGTGGATGAAAAATTAGATTGCTGATGGTCAGTATAGGCAGTAGTAAACAAAACATATGCAGTTATCAATGGCAGCTGCGTTAAATGCAGATATAGAACACACTGGGAATGATTTTATATAAAATATTAATCAGACTACATTTCTGCACCATCTACTCCTCCCATCTCAGCAGGATAGCTTAACAGCTAACAACTTGTAGATCAGCATAAATATAGTAGAAAACCCACAGTATTGCCGAAGATTATTTTGACAGGTACAATCTGTGTTGTATCCAAGGAGGGCTCCCAGTATATTGCTTGGCAAGGTAACTTGGCTGAAAATGAGGAAAATAGGTTTTTCCTTTCACCTTAAATTTCATCTGTTTTTCATAATGCTATATTTTAAGCATTGCGACTCTGAACTCTTGTGCAATACATTTAAACAACATTCGTTTTTCTCATAAATTTTGAAGTAATTCAAATTACATGATCATCTGGAAACCTGTAACCTGGAATAATAATGTTAATAATTTTGGTCCCGTTTTCACATGCCATCAGGTGGCTTTTCCTCACAGTTTTGTTTTCTGGCAAGCTATTACTTTTCAAGATTCCCTTAGGGAGTTTCTTTCCTGAAGATGTCTTCACACATTTTATAATGGCAAATGCAAGTTTAAACACTGAATCCAAACTTGTCAACTGGGATCATTATTAAATCACAGTTGCCTCTCCAATGCACAGTGGATATCTTTTCAAACACATTCTAGTCACACATTTCATTTTCATAAAAAAAAACCCGCAAAACCACACTTATTTGCCCACCTAAAAATATATTTCAGTGGAAGATTGTCACTTTACACCAAATTCCCTGGACATCTTGTGATGTTGACGTCATCTGTATTGTTCGGGGCCATATAGAAATGGCAATTCATGGGTGGTTGTTAGCCACATATTATGATTCAGTGAACTGTGATAACAAAACAAAAAACTCAGATATGAGGGTTAGAGAAAAAGAATGTGTTTCAAGAAAAAATATATTCTACAAGATGATATGTGTTAGATACTGGATTTGTTGCTTCAATGACGAGATGAGGTGAGTGAGTTCAGCAAAGATCATTGTTTATTGCTTGCAGGAACTGAACTGTGGAACAGGGCTACGAATGCAGCAATTTATACCCTGGTGTCTAGGCGGCGGCCAATAGGTTTAAAGCAACCTATTGCCGCCCTAAAGGCAGCCAATGGCGGCGCTGGAGACGGGTTGTCTGAGGAGCTGGGAGCCATTAGCCAGCTTCCCTGCTTGAGCATCCTTCCAGCAAATAACCCACGTGATACTCCTTTAGCAAAACAAAGCCCAATACATTACAATATGGATAAGGAATTACAATATTAGAACATACAGACAAATAATTGGGCTACTTAAAACCCCCAAAAGCCATTTTTTTCCTTAATTTTTCCCCTCCCAAAACATAAATCCACTCACGTACACCACAACATAACATAATGGATCTAAAGCATGATTGATTTTATTGTTTTTGATGAAAATTTTGAAAATAAAATAGGGAAGAATACAATGATTATAAATTCTGAATGTGGGACAGTCCATTGTTGGATTCATGTCCTCTTGGAGGATAGTGCACATGTAGGAAAAGGAACAAATGAAAGAAACTGGAATGAAATTAGGAGGAAATGAGGAGAAAGTAATAGGTCTATATTGTTTAAAAAATTATAAGATAAAATAATATCCTGACTAGATGAATGGAAAGGTGATAGAACAAAAAAGAACCTGAAAATTATTTGGAACAAAGTGAAAAGATTTATGCTACAGATTGCATAGAAGTTCATGGAATTACATAAATTGATAGTATGAAAAAGAATTTTTGGTAACTATAAATTAAAACACGATTGTACAAGCATGTATAAGGACAGATTGTTGCAGAAATGAGGTTTAGGGAAATATATTGTATAATCTATACGTGGAAATGAAATAGTTGCAAAATGTGGTCAAAGGGAGCAAGAGAAAGTTAAGACTAAAGTAGACAATGAATATTGTTGGAATTTTAAAAAGTGTTATGTAAGTGTTTGAAAATATATAAACACAGAGCTACCAGCAAAATAAAATTGAATTAAATTAAAATTGAATTAAAAATAAAAGTGATGAAATAATTTGGAATAAAACTAAGAGTAAGGAATGTTAGAAATGTTTGTGTCTCCAAAAGTGGATGAAAAGGAAACAATAAATTCTGTGTGAAAATTAAAAATTGATAAAGTTGTAAGTTGTTGTTGTTAGCTGCAAAGTCATGTCCGACCCATCACGACCCTATGGACAACGTTCCTCCAGGCCTTCCTGTCCTCTACCATCTTCTGGAGTCCATCTAAGCTCACGCCTACTGCTTCAGTGACTCCATCCACCCACCTCATTCTCTGTCGTCCCCTTCTTCTATTGCCCTCAAACTTTCCCAGCATGAGGCTCTTCTCCAGTGAGAAGTTGTAAGTATAGATGAATAAATTGAGACATGCTAAAATATAAATGTGTTTTGCTCATGTTTGGCTGTGCAAATTGTTTAACGTGTCTAAAGGTTGTATCTGTGCCTGGTGATTGGAAGTATGAAATCAAGCTTCCCTTCCCCATACATACCCTTAGGTAGCAAGAGAGAAATGCAAAACCTATAGAAAAGCAAGTTTCTTATTAGCTTGTAGTAATCTTTGTCAAAATTCTGATTTGAAAGAGTTGACATATGAAAATGAGTAAAATTTGGAAATCAGTGTGATAAAACAAGAAGAGATCACAAATGAATAAGTGTTAAATAAGCGTGGCCTGAGTACAAAACCAAGGAACAAGTATGATTTTTTTTAATTAAAGATTTAACTGTAAATACAATAGTAAAAGCAAAGAAAGAAAATGAGAGAGTTGGTTAGACATATGTAGAACCTTTACATGAGGTTGTCCTTAAACAGTATTTGGAAGCTTCAAATGATGCACAATGCAGCATTGTAGGAAGTTATGAGTGGCAATCACTTGGATCATGTTACACCTTGGCTGCCAATATGCTTCCAATTACGATTCTAGGTTCTAGTGGTAACCTTTAAAACACTTTATTACTTGGGGACAAGTTCCTTATGGCAGGGCTTTTCAACCAGTGTTACGGGTACCACCTGTGGCACATTGGCACCTGGCAGGTGGTACACGACCATCCTAGAAAAGTGGTAGTGGTGGAGGGGAATGAGCTGAATCGGTGGCAGCACCGCACAAGCCTGAGCGAGAGACGGCTAGAGCTGCAGGGCTGTCAGGGCTCAGCGGAAGCACCAGGATCAGCGCCAGGCTCCAGCTGGAGCTCGGAACTAATCCTGGTGCTTCCGCTGAGCCCAGAAGAAGAGCCGATCAGCTAGAATGTTGCAGCATCTCCAGGGTCTTGTGCTTTTCATTCAGATACTTGGCAACTGATTCATATTTATGATGGTCACAGTGTCCCAGGGTCATGTAAAGTGACCAAAACCTGCTGCAACCACCCAGAAGATGGGGGGGGGATAAAAACCAAACACCACCCCACCCCACCCCCACTGCCAATCCTCAACAGAAATGCTCACAACAATGAAAACTTTGGACAGGAGGAAGAGTGCCGCCAGGCAGGCAGGCAGGCAGGTGTCTTGCTCGGCTGTGGCTTGGGGGGCACTTTTTTCAGTGCCATTGTTACTTTGAACAGTCACTAAGCGAACTGTTGTAAGTTGAGGACTACCTCTACTACATCACTTTTTTCCTCTTCTTTTGGTCATCAAGTTTTTGACACCTTGCTAGGCGACTGGTAGTACTTGGATGTTGCCATATCCTAAAAGTGGTGCAATGGGTGAAAAGGTTGAAAAGCCCTGCCTTATGGAATACTCTCTCCCCAGTGGTATTTATCCATCTTGTTATATCCAGCAGGAGATCCTGGATCCTCTCTATTAAAAGGTTTGGTCTGGTGAGACTCATTTTTTTTCCTGCAATGTTGCTCACTCTCTGGAATATCATTCCCTCTGATATTAGATTTGCCTCAATCCTGCTAGTTTTTACAAGAGATAAGAAACTTTGTTTTGCCATTTAGTCTGGTGCCTTGGTAATATGTGTGAGCCAGTTACATAATTAATTTGAATGTAGGTGTTGTTCTTTTGTCTGCTGCTGATCTTTTTTAGAAAAGGTGTTGTCTTTATTTGTGTTAACCACCCAGAGACATGTATAGGAGATGGGTGGCCATATCAATGTATTAAACAAATACACAAATGGTTTTCCTCAAGTTGCATCCCATTAAAATTCAAGGAATAGAACCATCAACACACTCCAGTCTCATTAATGAGGCAATAACGAGGAGTGTGCAGTTTATGCTAGTATATTTTTCTGTCAATTAAAAGATGAGAGATGTGCACATGAACACTGCCATATGGCAGAGTCCTGAGACCACAGTAAAAGTAGAGGAAATCTGAATAATTAAATCAACACCATTTTTTGTTTTACAGTTTGAAGATTATGTAAGATTCTGTAATAAATTTGGTGCCTGAATAATAGTTGTCTGCAGTGCTTTTTTTGTAAAAGAATAAGGTGCCAGAACTCACACATGTCATGCAACCCGCCTTGCCTATCCTACAAGGTTCCATCCAAAAATGGTGCCGGAACTCCGTTCTGAGCATTCTATGAGAAAAAAAGCCCTGGTTGTCTGAAAAGACAATATTTCTTATAGTTTCTGACTAGCATGTCTGGGAAACATGATGTTGTGATTCAGGGTCAGCCTGTGGGTTCGGCAGTTGGGTCGGACGACTCAGAGGAGGAGGAGGGGGGTGTTGAAGAGCTTGCTGATGATGGCCTTGAGGCTCCGCAGAGCCCTCAGCCAGGCCCCTCCCACCTGGTCACAATGGAGACCCAGCTGTGTGAGCCTGACAGCGTGGATGAAGATGACCCACAGCTGGCCCTGTTCAAGGACGCCCGACGCAGGAGGCAGTCAATCAGGAGTAAACAGAGGAAGGCAATGGGGCACCTCGGAAGGAGGCAGAGAGAAGCCATGCCCTGAACTGTATAAAAGGGGAATGCGTGGGAGGGCTGGTTTGCTGAAGGCAACCGCTTGAAAAGCTCCTGTTTCTTGGTTCATGTCTTGTTCCGTTTGTTTTTGTATTAATAAATTTGGCAGGCTTAATTCCAGCCTCTTGCCTTCTTGTAAAAGGGGTTGTCCCTGCCTTTTCTGCAGGGCCGGTAGCAGGCTGGTACAGAACACATGAGAGATTTCATTTTGAAATCAAAGGGGGCATCATGTCAGGGGAGGAATATAATTTGAGTCATCATTTGTTAATAAAATCATTACTACATGATTACACATTAATTGTATGGTGAAGATCCATTTAAATTAGCTTCCCCCACCTTTTCCCCTTAATTTCACTTGAAGACAGAACAATACAAAGTCCAGAGATTTATATCTCAACAGATGTTCCACGCAGTGCATAATGGTTTACTTGGGGCTGTATTCATTTTCCTCCCCAATCCTTAAATGTATATCCTTGTTTGCAGAACATCTGGTCTCCTTTTGTTCTTCTGTACATACAAATAATAAATTGTTTGAGAAGATTTTCTTTTTTTTCTTTAAAGGATTCATTTAAATCCTGTTTTCTAGTTACATATTTGAAGCAGAATTTCTACAAATAAACTTCCATAATATTTTGTGATAACTTTGTTTTAATTGAGTTTGCATTTGGATAAATGTATTACAAATTGGGCTCCACAAGTTCTGTAGAAACTTTACTAACATAGATAATTATCAAGCATATGTGTTGCAGATATCCCCAAAAAGAAATTAATAATTATGAATCCATCCATAGCATTATTACATATTTTAAAATAACAATGTACAGAACAAAAGTCATCAGAGGAAAAGTAATGGGGCATATGTGACAAGGAAAAATGAAATTAGCATTAAAAATAAAGTCATAAACCAAACATAATCAGTAAGAATCCAACTCATCATTCAGTTCACTGAAGAAGGACAAAGAGCCCACGAGTACCACACTCAGCTCAGTGACAGACTGATGAAGCAGGAATTTGGAAAAAGAAAGACATGATTCATTTTACATTTTCCTGCAGCTGAAGAAGGAAAAGATAAAACAAAACATAAAGACTCTTGTCACAGCAAAGAAATCCAGAATTGCACCTATACATACACACAGAAACACACATAAAACAAGAAGAGAGAAGATATAAGGAACACTTTTTTGTACCTTTTTGCTTAGACAATATTGAATTAAGACTACAAAATAAAATAGAGAAGTTGTTTTTGGATAGAAGAAGGGTGGTAATGAATAGCTTTCTTATCCTTTAATGGTTGACTCATTGAAAAGCATAAATCTATTACTCAGGCTAACAATAGAAATTGCCCAGAAAAAATCCATGACTCATAATATTGTCTTATACAGTTATCCTTCTGCTAGATCTGCCAGACTCAGCTATTACAGGTTGTTCTCAATTTACAATCATAATTGGGACTATAATTTCAACCAGTAAGCTATCCAGCCATTAATCAAGTCAGCATATGATCAGACCTGATTCGACTACTATATTTATGTGGCTGTTCAATGAATTGTATGATTGTTAAGTGAGTCACATGGTCATTAAGCAAATCTGTCTTTCCCAATTGATTTTGCTTGTTGGAAGCTGGCTGAGAAGGTTGGAAATCACAATCATGTGGCCGCAAGACACTGCAATGGTTGTAATTGCGAGCTGTTTGCCAAGTGTCTGAATTGCGACCACATGACTGCAGGGGGTATTGCGATGCTTGCAACTTTGAGGATGGGTTGCAAGTCACTTTTCCCAAGGTCATCATAACTTAGAACCATTGTTAAATGAACTGTCATAACTCAAGGACTAAGTGTAGTAATTCAAATACGATGAGTAATTGGGGGGGGATGTCTGCATTGTTTTAGTTTCAAAAAGTCATATTGGGTCCATTTTGCTACTAAAATTGCTGAACCCTGGAGGGACATGGAAGGGGTATCCCACTTCAAATTGGGGTCCTTTTCTAACTGCCAAACTCCTCCATAAGGTCGTCAATTTTACCTCAAAAGAATTTTCCTGCAATCAGTGGTTTTTAAGCTGTCTGCTTGAGTATAGTATTGCATTTGCACAAACACCAAATAAAATTAGGAATGTAAGTTAGAGGAGGGGGCAAATCAGCTGATAAAAGCAGCATATACATATCATGTCTCTGTGATATGTTTTTCCAAAACATCCATTCTGAAGAACCAAAATAACAATTTTGTTGATTTGCTTCATAAGCAGCTCACGTAGACACTGCAGATAGCATACTAAAATATCTACATTAAAGTGTTGCTTTTGTCACATTATATTATTAAAGATTGTTTAATTGTTTGACAGGTTCAAGATGAATAGCCAGTAACCGAATTAAATCTAGCAGAGGGCTAGATGTGTTATACACATAGGTTACATTATATATGTATAATATGTAGGTCATATTGTAGATATATTGATTCAGACATAGCCATAAAAAACAGACTGATAAATATGCATTAAAACATTAAAACAATAGGAAGAAATATAAATTGTGATAAGTAATGTAGCAGAATTCCAAATTACTGTAATATATTTGAATTTAGGTCAGAATAATTATTATACATATAACTACTAGAGCAAAAATAACATAAAGAGCATAGACATATTGGTTCACCAGGAAAAAAAAATCTACACCTGAGCTTTAATTTGATCAGTAACAAAAAAAGAATGTATAAATATTAACATTTTTCAGATTTTTTTTATGTTACAAAACCCTTGAAATAGGGAATCAGCAAGAAAGTCTAAAGTTTAGGTCAGATGTTACAGCTATGTGATCTGCAGTTCAAATTCAGCCTTGAAATGCAGACTTTAGATTAAATACATTTGCAAATAATATTGTAATTAGCATCCCCAAATATTCAGAGACAAAGGAAAGGATGTTTTTATGCATCCTTGAAAAATTAATACCATTAGTTCCAATTGTCTTATTTCAAATGTCAAAAAAGAGAAGTAAACTTTGCAATATTTACGTCAGCAAAACCAGAAAAATAATTTGGAGTTTTGCGCATTTCCCTATGGGGAGATCTA
Source organism: Vipera berus (assembly GCF_964194415.1). Classification (NCBI taxonomy): domain Eukaryota; kingdom Metazoa; phylum Chordata; class Lepidosauria; order Squamata; family Viperidae; genus Vipera; species Vipera berus. Next base: position 66,786,344 of record NC_138209.1, read on the forward strand.
AGATAAGATATATTACCAGGTTCATTTGCACACTATTTTCCAAATTATTGTAGGGGGAAAAACAAAGACACCATTGTATGAACCAAACACTGATTTATTGACAGATAGCCACCAGAGACCAATGGGTAATGCCTGAAGAAGTTGAGTCCTGTTTATCAATATATGCAAATAACACCTTCTATTTGATTAGTTGCATTACAATTACAATTAATCAGCAAATATAGGTCATTTTGTTAATAAAATTGATAAAATTAACATTATTAATGAGGTTAAATTTTATGCATATAAAATATTCAATAAGGGGTAGGTTGAATGTGATTATTCCTCCCTACACATTACTTGAACAACTAATCTTAAAATTGGCCATTTATTTTTTTCCTTAACCACAGTCTGAAAAACTCCCGTTCCCAAAGGTAGCCATTAGCATTTTCCAGCTGTCTAATTCATTCCTTGTGGCCATATGGGATTCTTTTAGTTAACACTTTCACTTATCTTATTAGGGCACTGTGACTTCAGGCTTAGCTATGGATTCTAAGTGTTGAGTTTACAGTGAAGCTTATTAAATCATCCATCAATCTGCAAATATACATTTTAAACATTAAATGTGAGATTGAGACAGAATTTCCCAGTATTTCTTCTTCATGATATGTTGCAATCTTTGCAACTTTCCAGTTTCCATTTTCATTCTCATTTGCACATTTTTTTTGTCATCTTAAGAGTAGGTTCTCATGAAATTGGTTGGGTGGGAAGGCACATTAGTATAATGTTCTTGACTGACTGATATATTATAGAGCTCATAAACTTATCATGCAGTGTTTATTCACAAAGTTAGCCAAATAATACTCTGCATCCTTTTTAATATCAACATGGAAGTACTCAAGGGATGCTAAAAGAGGGAAAATTAAGAAAGCAGGGTTTACACTATCATGACCTATCCTGTCCTTTTTCATGCATATACTGTATGAAAAGGAAAGAGCTTGTCTAGTGATTATTCAAAAATGTTTTTGTTTGTTTGATAAAAATGAATATTGCAGACTTTTCTGTAATATCCTCTGTGCTTATTCCAACTTCATATCATTTTGAAACAATTAATCAAAATATTATTTCGTTAATGTTGTTTTCCATATTAGAATTAACAAACTAACATACCTCTTTGTCTTTGATATAGATCAAGAAATTTATTTTATTTTTTTTTAAAGAAAAAAAAAACCTTCTTGCAACAATCAGAAAATAACTATGATTTTTGCTCATAAAACCATTTCTATTTTGGGTTCCTTTTTCTACCTGCTAACTAGACAAATGAAATCTTTGTTTCAGTCGAATATACTTTGTCTTAAGACTGAAAAAAGTTACTAGTTATCTTCTGTTCCAGGATATTCTATTCATCTCTGCTCATAAGTCTTTTTTTTTTCTTGCACACAATCCTCATTGACCTCTTTTGTTGACCTTTTTCTTTTTGTGCTCTTTTTTTTCCCCTGACGTTTTTCTTATTCTTAAGTTGAAGATAACCAGAAACCCTTTCATTCCTTCCACTTGTGCACAGAATGCTTGCTTTGGGTGCATAACAATGACCTATTGGAGAATAAGTTGCAAATGGTGCTCCTTTTTGTGTCAGAGGTTCACTCACTTGGCCTTTGAGTGGAATGCCAAGGGCTGCACTGAGGGGAAGTATTGAGAGAAAAACTAAATATAACACAATAAAAATGCAGACCAATTTGAAATTAAATCAATAAAACACAACATTGAAGCTGGATAGAAATGGCCTTCTGAAATTTTCTTTCAGATTTGCCATGGGAAAATTGGATGGAAAATTTATCTAGGTTTCGCCAGCAGCCGCAGAAGAAATTCTCTAACAATTTCTTAAGGATAGGATTTCACCAACCACAGGGGAAGGCATTTGTCAATCACTGCCTTAGCACAGAGATCAGTTGGGGGCAACTATCTTCAGTTTCAAAAAGCAGCCGGCCTTCAGGGTTTAATGTGTGTATTTTGTTCCTTCCTGCAGTAGGAGTGTTTGCACTGGTTTGGTTGCTCAGCAGTGTATTTTGATGTAAGTTTCTAAAGTCTGCTTGAATCTTACTCCAAGCAATTGGAGTTGGTTATGGCTGAAATGGTAGTAAGCCTAGTAGACTTGGTTAGACTAGTCCTGAGATACAGAATATAGGCAGACTGTCTTGTCCTGATGCATTCCAAATATATAGTTGTTGTGATTCAGGGTCAGCCTGTGGGTTCAGCAGTTGGGTCGGACGACTCAGAGGAGGAGGAGGTGGTGTTGAAGAGCTTGCTGATGATGGCCTTGAGGCTCCGCAGAGCCCTCAGCTGGGCCCCTCCCACCTGGTCACGACGGAGACCCAGCTGTGTGAGCCTGACAGCGTGGATGAAGATGACCCACAGCTGGCCCTGTTCAAGGATGCCCGACGCAGGAGGCAGTCAATCAGGAGTAAACAGAGGAAGGCAATGGGGCACCTCAGAAGGAGGCAGAGAGAGGCCACGCCCTGAACTGTATTTAAGGGGAATGTGTGGGAGGGCTGGTTTGCTGAAGGCAACCGCTTGGATAGTTCCTGTTTCATAGCTCCTGTTTCATGGTTGGTGTCTTGTCTTACTCTGTTTTATGTTAATAAATTTGGCAGGCTTTATTCCAGCCTCTTGCCATTTGTAAAGGGGTTGTCCCTGCTTTTGCTGCAGGGCCGGTAGCAGGCTGGTACAGAACAATAGTGTGTTGGGAGATTGTTAAATTGGGTTCATGAATTGATGAGACATGAGCATGAGGAGTATAAGGAGTCTTTATTAGATGACAACGTGATCTGAACTGTGGAACAAAGGTTACCTGGCTTGCTTTATACCTGTCCAGGTGAAAGCCTGGCCAATATGTTTAAACTCAGGTTTCCCGCCGGCGGGGCAGCCAATCCCTTTAAATCCGGCTTTCCCGCCAAACGCTGTTCCTGCACGGAGCTGTCCAGCTCCGCATTTCCTTATTCAGCTGCTCCACGTGTATGCTAGCCCAGCATACACTACAGAGATGTACATCCAACATGTGCTAAATGTGTTCTTTTGAAACTCTACAAAATAAAGTGCTTGTACTGTAGTTACTGTGCATGAATGGGATGCAACTGGGTTTTCAACTTGTTTCAATCACCCAGAAAGCCAACTTCCTCCTATCTTTTTGTCCTTTATTTAAAGTAATGTTTTCCAGCCTATAAGGGTACAAGCAAGTCAGTGGTCTGCCTACTTTACTTCATTTCATTTCATTATCTCTGCTTCAGTTGCTTATGTGTGCTATAGCAGGCACACCTCTCCTTGCTAAGGCCTGTCCTCTGCCTTCCATAGCCACTTTATCAAGAGCTGCTGGTCTGATCATGCTTGTCTAAAGCGTAAGTCCCACATACAACTGTTCTCATGGGAAGTGATAACTGATCAAAGTATATTGGGATTTGTGGACTTTGCACCTACCCACAGGGTGGAATGGTGGAATGATGGATTTTTTAATTTATTTATTTATTTTTGTTTTAACAAACCCATCTGTGCACCAGTGAAATGATAGAACGCTAAAACTGCCTTCTCCTGCAGTCTATAGCATTCAGTCAGACTGATAAAACTTTGCCCAAAATAGAACTTTATTTCTAGCCAGGTTTAGCATGGAGGCAAGCAGATTACCGATGTTATATAGATGCACAATAAGTGATAATGTTAGGAACTGAAGACTTCTGCTCTATTAGTTTCAGTCACTCCCACACAATTGCATGATGGGTATTGAGAAATTAAAATAAAGTCTTCTTCCCAGAATCACTTATCTATACCCATATTGTATTGAATATTAAGGAAGTAGCATCCATATATATTATAGGCTTATAGCAATGTGTTTGTTGTCATGAATAAGTCATGAAAATATCTGAGATTTCATTAGGTGTTTTGGTGTGTTTGTTAATAGTCTTCATAGTAGATGCTCCTGGGGAAAAGGCTGATTTAATCACAACATTAGTAAACTCAATTATTCATTCCCTTTCTTAAAATAATAACATTTTTGTGCAAGGAGGGAAACTAGAAATACTTACTCTGGATTTCTAAGATTCTTTTCAAATAATTACATTACAAATTATGCAGTGAGAGATCATTTATAATTCTTCACAGTTCAGGACTTTTGTCAGAGTTTTAATCAAGCAGCAAATGATGTATTTCTTAGCCTACCTCCAATTCAAGTTGGGAATCCAAATTTGTATGCATTGTAGCACAATCCTTTTCATGAGGTGAAGCAAAGCACTGGAGTCATTTATCTTTCTCATTCTCCATGGCAAGAAAGAGAAATAAAATCCAACAGCAATTTCAAACTCAAAATACACCATGATGGCTAAATAAACAAACATAATTAGAACACAGGCAAACCAGAGGGATTAGAATTAGTATAAGGCATGGGTAGAATGAACAAATAAAATGAATTGACTATAATCGTCAATCCAGTCTGTGGGAAATGCAGTTTTAGATGCACATGTCTATGTCAATCTAGGAGCAGATTAATTTTTCAACTGGGAAAAGCCACACATTCTTCATAGTTAGAAATAGCCTGAATATTCTTCATCAAGTAGGAGAAAGTAGCAGTGATGGTATTGGGCCAGAAATGGTGTTTTAGTAACAAAGCCATCTGAATTGTGCATTCTGAAAAGAGTAACCATCTGAATAGGTTGATAATTGGATACCCTAAATGTACTGTAAAATTAATATGCTTTTTTCTTATTAAAGAGTTTTACAAAAACAAAATTTTACAATATATCCCCAAATCCCTCCCACCCCAAACCCCCCACTTCCCCCCCACTTCCCAGAGCTAAATACAGGATTATAGTTACAATAATCATATTCTAAATAAAAAATATGCATAATATACAATTAACCAAATTCATAATGCGCTTTAACTCTCTTTTAACATAACTACAAACAACGTACCAATAACAATATCCCACTAAAATCTACTCATAAGCTAAATGGAACTTTTTAGTCCCATATTTGTTTTGAATATAATTTATCCATCTCCTCCAAACTGAAATATATCTTTCCTGTGAATGATCCTTCAAATAAGCAGAAATCTTAGACATTTCTGCAAGATTCGAAACTTTAAACACCCATTCTTCTACAGTGGGCAAACTATCCTTCTTCCAATATTGTCCCACCAGTAACCATGCTGCCGTTATCATGTTCAACATCAAGTTAGTTTCTTTAACATCACAATCTACAACAATACCCAATAAAAACAATTGCGGGGAAAACTTTATCTTTCTCTTAAAAATCTTTTGAATGTTCCACCAAATTTTAATCCAAAAAGCTTTTATATTTCTACAAGTCCACCACATGTGAAAATAAGTAGCTTCTAAACTACCACACCTCCAACATTTAGACTGTAAATTAGGATACATGTTGGACAACTTCTTGGGATCCAGATGCCATCTATAAAACATTTTATAAAAATTTTCTCTTAAATTTTGAGCCTGGGTAAATTTAACATTTCTGACCCAAATTATCTCCCAGGTGTCCAACAAAATTGGTTCCTGAATATTTTGTGCCCACTTTATCATGCAGTCTTTAACCAGTTCCGTTTCCGAATCCAATTCAATTAAAGCATTATATATCCTCCTTATATGTGCACAATTTGAATCTCTAATTTGCTTTACTAAATTTTGATCTGTAATTGTGATGCCAACCTTTTGATCTGACTTCCACCTAGCTTTCAATTGGGTATATTGAAACCAAGAGTAACTTATGTTTTCTTGTCTTAACTCCTCTACTGGTTTAAGTTGCCAATCATTCCCTTGCAATCTAAGTAGTTCCTTATAAGAAACCATATCCATACTCACTCCCATAGATACGCCCTCTATCGCGTGTCCAGGAATTCCCCAAATCGGTATTTTATAATTTAACTTATAATAATACTTTTTCCAGACACGCAATAAAGCACTTCTAAGAATATGGGATTTAAAAGCCCTATCTACCTTCTTATCATAAAGCAAGTATGCATGCCATCCATATACCAAATCCCATCCCTCAAGATGAAGTATTCTCTTGTTAGTTAAATTAAGCCAATCACTAACCCAGGTCAAGGCAACCGCATCATAGTACAATTTCAAATTCGGCGCCTTGAGTCCCCCTCTTTCCCTGGCATCTTGTAAAATCTTAAATGTAACTCTTGTTTTTTCCCCCGCCCAGATAAATTTGTTAATACCCTTCTGCCATTGATCAAGGTTGGCATCCTTTTTCAATATAGGTATCATCTGAAACAAAAAGAGAAACTTTGGTAGAACATTCATTTTAACAACTGCAATTCTTCCCAGTAATGATAATTGTAATTTTTTCCAATTATTTAAGTCCCTTTGTACCTTCAACCATAGTGTTTCATAATTATTCTTATACAATTTTACATTTGAGGCTGCAATATATACTCCTAGATATTTAATCTTCTTCACTATTTCAAAACCTGTTAATTTAGATAACATATCCCTTTCACTCATAGATAAATTCTTGGATAATATCTTAGTCTTATTACTATTCACCTTAAACCCAGAAACCTTACCATACTGAGTTATAATTTCCATCAAGTCTATAACCGACTGTAACGGTTGGGATACTGTCACAACCAAGTCATCAGCAAAAGCTCTCAGTCTATAATCATTCTGTTTTATTTTAATTCCCTTTATCAAAGAGGACTCTCGAATTTTAATTAATAAAATCTCTAATGTTAAAACAAACAATAATGGTGATAGGGGGCAACCCTGTCTTGTTGTAAAATTAATATGCTCAAGTGGAGGCTGCTAGCAGATAACAACACACTGTGTGAATGTGGAGAGACACAGGGACTGGCTCATCTGCTAGTATGTCAGCTACTACCAGAAACATGTACAATAATGAATTATTTTTGGACAACAAGAAAACCAAGAAGGTTGCTTCATTTTGGCAGTTTAAAGGTTTGATCTAGACACAGAAGAAGAAGAAGAAGACAAACTGTGCGTTAGAAACTGTGTTAGAAATCAAATAATATCTCCACTTAGAAATTATTTGTTTAAAGAGGTTGTCTCCAGCCATACAGCCTAATATCATAACATCCAAAGAGAAATAAGCTAGGACTGAGAAAAAGGTGGGTTTCATGCATTATTTACAAAACTGTGAAGGGATGAGGGAAGTGTTTGATATGTTCTTATGTGGCAGGTTGGTGTTCTTGAATACTCTTCACAGTTCTGGTTATTAAAGCTAAAAATGATCTTGCAGACAGAAAGTCAGATAGACAGGTATGTTGTCTCAGTGAAGAAAAAAAATTCTTCCTTATACAGAAATTTGGATTCTTTAAATTAAAATAATAAACACTGGAACAATCCATCAATAATGGTGAGGATTCCGGTTCTACTTTTATTCTGATTAAAATCAACATCATTCCATATAAATTTTATGGTTAGCTTGACAGCCCAAATAATATTTCCCATCTCTTACAGACTTGCTCAGGCTGCTTCATTTTTTATTCTTTTTCCCTTCCGTTTCCAGAATGTGAACAGAATGCCGTGCAATACTTTAAATCTTATTTATTTGCTTTTGAAACTGTATTTATAGCCCCTTCGTGTCTTGCCCCTCATTATAGCAACATCTGGAGTACAAGGAGGTGTGGAAAATAGGGCAAACTGCCTGTTTTCCCCTAAAGTATGTACCTATTTCTGTGGCTCTTGCCAGAATCAAAAATGTTTGTCCATCATGAAACATATTTTTAGTATTCTGAAACTATAGTATTATCATAGCAAGGTCACATTTTTAAAGAAAAGAAGACCAAACTTGCCTTCTTTGTTACAGCATTTTTTTTAACTATTTAATTGTATGATATGATTGTGCAAGGAATTCTGTAGAGGAAAGCACTTTCCAAGATGTTTGCAGTCTAAAATTAAACACACAGGAAAAAAAAGAAATAAAAATGAAAGATATGCATAGTTACATAGAAAAAAATAGACATTGTAGAGAATATTGATTTGCAATCAGTAGGGAAAATAGGCTTTGATCATGGATTAACATTTTTACCAGGCAGAGACCATACTTTTCTTAAATGAGTTTTCTTTGGTAGAGAGCCATAATAGTCAAAATAATGTCATGAAAACATGCAAATGGACAAAGGTGTTTTATACCAGGTTTTTTTATATAATGATATTTCTGTTTTAAACAATTATGTAAACCTTCCTTCCTTCCTTCCTTCCTTCCTTCCTTCCTTCCTTCCTGCTTTCCTACCTTCCTACCCTCTTACCTTCCTTCTGCAGAAAACAGGTCTGAAACACCTATAATGTTTGATTGTTGTATGCTGAATTCTGGTAGGACCAACCTTCAGAATACTTAAAGACAACCCCCTCTCCCCAAAAATCCCATGGATTAAATGTGAAACAACACTATGTTTGGCCCATATATCCTTGATATTTTAGGAAAACAGAAGTGTAACCATCTAAATATTCTGGGAAAAGGTTGCATGCATCTTGTTCTTCATCATATTTTTGGTACCTTGGTGAACACAATAGGGGTGAAAAGTGGGATAGAATGAGAAGCAGGACTGAGTTTAATTCCCCCCCCCCCCCTTTATGCAATTTCCCAACAAAAATCACTCCTCACTGAACCAGCCTGGCTATTTACTCCAAGAAGAAATTGGAGTATATATTAGAATAGCGTGCTTTATTTTATTTAACAGGACAAATCACAGCTTTGGAGAAAGTGGTAAATCAGGAATACTGTATAACGCAGAGAAGAACTTTGTATTATTTCACAATTGGTACACTGAACTGATTAAGTTCTCTTTGGTATTACTATATCCAAAAATGTAAAAAAAGACAGAGAAACAGGAATGCTATCCATGTCTTCTGCAGTTAACGTACACTTTTATCCAGCATGTTTCCTCTTGTATGACAAGACTTTGTTTTGTCACTAGACAACAGCTTTTACATGTCTATTGTCTGAATGCATATAATTAACTATGCCATTAATCAGCGGGTGTGAAAACTGCTTACTTTTGTCTCATGACAAAGTGATATTAAATTATTTGATTATGATATTTTGCAAGGAGCTATCTTAATGACTCTCAGCCCCAGCTGATGTGAATGGTAATCAGTCTATATGTCATCAGAGACTGACTTTCTTCCCATAGCTCCCTCAGAAAAAAACTAGTAAATGAGTTGATCATTTCATGTGACATTTAGTACCTTTACTGGGAAAAAGGTACTTAGGGTTGAACTGTAGAATCCTTGGTGCTCTCTAAGCTTGGTTATTGCTTGCTGATCAGTTGTTGCTGATAATGTTACCTAATCAGGTAATGAAATGTCTGCAAGCAAGACCAGAGAGTACAAGGACTCCACATATTTTTATTTTCTTTTTTATTTTATTTTAATTCCATTTATATCCCGCCCTTCTCCGAAGACTCAGGGCGGCTTACAAGCTTAGCAGTAGCCTTCATTCTATGTATATGCCTGCTTATTAGGGCTTTCACACACACACACCCCAAGCGGCATTATTACAAAGTCAGCTTAATTGCCCCCAACAATCTGGGTCCTCATTTTACCTACCTCGGAAGGATGGAAGGCTGAGTCAACCTTGAGCCTGGTGGGACTCAAACCTGCACTAATTGCAGGCAGCTGGTGTTACTTAAGGAGGCATTAGCCCACTGCTCCACCAAGGCTCAACCTGTCAAAATTTAATCTGGTTTAGATTTAACACTTACAGTATAATAACCAGCTATTAATTCTCCGAAAGCCTATATTTGAAACACTGGCCACTTCATTTTTTTTCTCTGCTGCATAATATTGACATTTTCAGATTTTGTATTCTACCTAAGCTTTTATCACCCCTATTTATTTTATCATTTTTTCAACCAATCAGATTGTCAAGCTTAATTCTCTCATGCATCATATCCTCTGAAATGACTCTTGATTTTTATACCATCTATCATGCACAGAATTCCTAAATGGCACATTTTTGCAAACATTTCATTAAAGTTTTTGTTTTCCTAGGGTTTTATCAATGTTGACTCTACCTTGTTTTCATATCTGCTGGCCTGTTCATTTACTAAAGACGTTAGGGTTAGGGTTACTGCAATACAATGATCCTTGCTTGTCTATCAACAGCTTTTCAAACATTATGTGGTGGGTTTTTTAAAAATCTGTGTCATTGTAAGCTGCAAGAAATCTGGATACTGACTTTTATCTCAGAGGGCTTTAAATGTCCTATAAACCTGTGATCAATGGCATAATATGTAGAAACATGTTCACTCAGAATATTTTCATTCCATAAAAGTCATTTTCTGTTCTTACTTTAATCAAAGAAATGTACTTTTATGTGGAAGATGCAAAAGATGTTGGAGTTTAGAAGATGTAAAATATTAGAATTTACAGCATTATGTGTGTTTGTGTGTGTTTGTGTGCGTATGTGTGATAAGGATCTAAGTAAAGAAATGTCTCAATTTTGGACTTACTGTATGAGAACTGTTTCTAAATGCACAATATCTCAATGCCAAAATTGAGGCGAAGTAAACAATTTACTGAATCTTAAAGCATTGAATTTACCTCAGAAGAAATATTTTTGTCCTGTTTAATGCCCTAATCCTCCCAGATTGGAACAGTAGGAAGTAAATAAACTTGGGAAAGAGAAGTTTAACTTGCCATTGGAGAATGATGTTAGGCTGCATCTCTAGGATCAGTGCTTTGGGATAAATATGAAAGAATCATCCATTTATCCACACAATGCAGAATGAGGAGAGAGAACCCAACTTAAAGGCCTACCTTAAAATTGCTGTTAATGATCAATGTTTCTCTATGTACTGAAACTAACTCAGAGTTTTTATATAAATTGAATACACAAACAAATGAAGAAAAATTTGCTTGCAAGTTTCATCCAATTTTCTCTAAATCCAAAAGTAGAATTTCCTTCCTTCCTTTCTTCCATTCCTCCCTCCCTCCCTCCTTTGCTGTGCATATCTATTATCTAGGTAAATTCCTGATTTACTTTAATGACTAAGTTCAAGCAGAATGCCAAGTTGTGGTTCAAAGCTTTCAATATTTAATGTTTTATTATTGCAACAATTTATTTCTGTAGCCTTCTGGAGAATACAGGATTCATACAATTTTAATTTTTGACGTAGGCAAATTGTATACACTAGAAATGTAATGATGCCTGTATGTTATCATCTTTAAAAATATACATAGAAGAATGTATTAAAAAGTTTAAGATGTGATTATCTCCATTTTATACATTTAAGTCAATAGGTCATGTATAAGTCCAAGTAATTATTATCCTCAAATGTCTTTCTAAGATCAAAAATTAATTCAGAGTTTCAGACTACAATCTTCCAACAAACGTTATATATATATATATATAAAAGCTGTCACTACTGTGACTACTGCCTGTGGATGGCCTTGGGTTGGGCTGAAACAGGATATAAGATATGTCCCATGTTTGGGGCCTAGCAAGATACTTTATTTTATATATATATATCTCAAGGATATATATATATTATATATATATTTTGATCATATTAGTCTTCCTTTAATTCTTTGTTAGCAATCAAAAAAAAAATTTACACAAATATGAGCTGTCACTGTTGTGACTACTGCCTGTGGATGGCCTTGGGTTAGGCTGAAACAGGAAATAAGATTTGTCCCATGTTTGGGGCTGAAACAGGATATAAGATATGTCCCATGTTTGGGGCCTAGCAAGGTAATCTAAATACTTAACAAACATTTAACATATATATACTGTGTGTATGTGTATTTATAAAAAAAATAAAGGGAACAGAAAATAAGACATCTTACTATTAAATACAGTACATTGTGTTGTTTAAGTGTTCACTTTATTTTATATATATATATCTCAAGGATATATATATATTTTATATATATATTTTGATCATATTAGTCTTCCTTTAATTCTTTGTTAGCAATCAAAAAAAAAATTTACACAAATATGAGCTGTCACTGTTGTGACTACTGCCTGTGGATGGCCTTGGGTTAGGCTGAAACAGGAAATAAGATTTGTCCCATGTTTGGGGCCTAGCAAGATATTCTAAATACTTAACAAACAATTTATATATATATATATATATTTGTGTAAATTACTAACAAAGAATTAAGGGAGATTGAAATGCATTTCAAACTTATTAGTTTTCATCAGTCAGCCATACCCTTCTGAGATTCGAATCTCAAGGATATATATATATCCTTGAGTATAATCAAGGTTTGTGCGTTTAATTCTTAACTAGAAGTGAAATATGTTCTAGTTGGTATTTTGCCTTGAACTTAGTTCACTAATTCTCTCCTGAATCTCTCCCCCCATTTTACCATTTTTTGTATCTATTTGAAATGGATTACAGACAGACATCTCACTCCTCCATTTTTTTTTTTATTAAAAGATTTGGAACACAGCATTGGTGTAGGATGTTATTTGCAGCTCCCACCAAGCTGTTTTCCTCATTCCAATAGATGTTGCATATGCCTTGGAAAATAGTTTGGGAGGACAGACAATGTGGAATGAAATGTACAAAAAGAAAGTATAAAATAACTCTTTACCTTTCATTATGTAGTTATGACAATGCTGAAAGCAGGTTTTACTCATGCTATTCAACAGTGTCTAATGATGTAACTTTAAAACCTATATTAGAAAATGGGTGCCCCATAGAAACACTGATGCAAAAATTGCTATTTGTGAAAGAGTGAACCACTTTGGACAAATACTGCTTTCCATTTATTCACATTACGTTGCAGCTATTGCTTTTTGGATCTGCAACTGAGCTAGCATACATTCTTCCTTTACTTTTTTCCTACTTTTTAAAAAGGCACTATGTCTAGTTACATAGGAATCCAGAAAGCAAAAACAAAAGAGTGTTGACCTATAATTTGAGAGTAGTTGGGTATCAGAAAAAAATAAGTAAATAAATATTCTTTGGAAATTGTGTTGTGTTTTTTTGTTGGAAAACAAAACAAATTTTACTGAAGCATTTGCAAAGGCTTGTGGATCTCGGTAAATAAAATCCAGAGATCACACCCAAATTAGTTCAGCATAAACCTTTATATACCGCCCCATAGAATAAGCCACATCCATCCGTTCCAGACCCAGTAGATAGGTCCAATCTGGTCACATGTTTTCTAACCGCCTAGTAAAAAGTTATTAAACACTGCAGCTCTACAATTAATAGTTCCTTTGTTTTTACCTTATCTTTCCCCTTTCATGTTCATGGCATTCAAATAACTTAGCTCACATTAGGAGCCTGTTTGTCTAAACTGGATGATACAAATGTTTCTACTCTATTTCCTTGCCTATCTATACAACATAGCTATTACCTACTTCAAATCAAAAGTTGTGTATGTCATCACTTTAGCAGAGTTAAACATGGCTACGTTTGGGCTATATGATTACACTTTAAAATACTGACTCTAAATAGTTTTCATAAGCTAATCTACATTATGAAAAATTATAACATAAAGATTTCTTGTATACCTCACAAGACTGAGGCTTCTGTCTTGATTCACTCTCCTTGTTGCTTATAGGTTAGAAGTGACAAATGTTCAATAATATGTTGGCAAGGAAATTATCTAGCACATTAAAAGGTAGGACAGTTGCATATTCCCTTCAATTAATTCATAACTAGGATAACTGCAATGTTTCTATAATCTGACCATTTTTATTCAACTAAATAAATATTTTTTTAAAAAAAACAATTTTATTTTTCATAAAATTTAGCTGGTGTATTTGTTAAAAAAACAACGCCAACACAACAGTGTTGACAGACACTATATTTAAATAATTTTACATAGTTATAATTATTCAGTTTTGTCCAAACTCTATTCATGTTGGAAAGCATATAAAAACTTACAATATTGAGCTAATGCAGGATAGCAACAAGAATTACTTGGTTTTTGAAAACATGACTTATTCCCCCTTCCTTTCAGATACAAGTCTTGGATGCAAGATTATCTCTCTTGTAGAGACCATATCCCAAAACAGTGGGATGCCTTCCTCTATACACAGATGTCAGTTTAATAGCTCTGGAAACAGTATTGTCACAGGTGTATAGTGGCCAAGAATATATAATTACTTATATCTATGAAGCTGGCATGGAAAATACAATATGCCATTTTTTTGTATTGCTGCACACGGAGGTACTCCATATCGTATGTCTGCAGGCAATCATAATGTCCAATAAAATACAGGAGCAATTAAGTTGTTCAGCACAAAGCAGAAGTACTTTTTTGCAAGCATATACTACTTTTCTTCCTAATTTGCTTTACAATTTAGGGTGCTAGTCGTTCGGGAATAGTTTCAGATATATGCGTTATATGCTTGTGAATCAGATTTATGTACATTTTTTGGGGGAAATTGGAAACTCATAAAAGGTTCAAAATCTACAGTATAATAACTATAACAATAATAGAGTTGAAAGGGACCTTTGAGGTCTTCTAGTCCAACCCCCTGCTCAGGCAGGAAACCCTATCCCTTTCAGACAAATGGTCGTTCAGTCTCTTCTTAAAAACTTAAAAACTTCTGGAGGAAGGTTGTTCCACTGATTAATGATTTTAACTGTCAGGAAATTTCTCTTTAGTTCCAGGTTGCTTCTCTCCTTGATTAGTTTCCATCCGTTGCTTCTTGCCCTGTCTTCAGGTGCTTTGGAGAATAGCTTGACTCCCTCTTCTTTGGGGCAGCCCCTGAGATATTGGAACACTGCTATCATGTCCTCCCTCATCCTTCTTTTCATTAAACTAGACATAGCCAATTCCAGCAACCATTCCTTATATGTTTTAGCCTCCAGTCCCCCCATCATCTTTGTTGCTCTTCTCTGCACTCTTTCTAGAGTCTCAACATCTTTTTTACATCATGGTGATCAAAACTGGATGCAGTACTGTATTTACCAAAGAAGATAAGCCAAAGAAACAGCTGGTGAAGACTACAATTCCACTTATTTGTTTGTTTGTCTGTATCCTGCCTTTATTATTTTTTTAAATAGTTTAAGGTGGCGAACAGATCCAACACATCTTCCTCTTATTTTCTCCACAACAACCATGTGAGGTGGGTTGGGCTGAGAGATATTGACTGTCCTAAGGTCACCCACTGGCTTTCATGGCTAAGGTGGCACTTGAACTCATGGCCTCTGGATTTCTAGACTGATGCCTTCATTTTGCTACGTTTCCAGAAATGGAATGGATAGGCAAGCTGACCAATACTAAGATGAGGCCTGGGATAGTATCATTCCAAGAGATAAGAAGGCAAAATGCTGGCAAACAAGAAACGATCCTAAATGATTCAGTCAGCAGCCAGGTCCCAGCACAGTGAAAAAGAACAGGTTTTTTTGGAAGAAGTCCTGAGGACATTTCATTACTACTAAACTCCAGACAAATGTCCACCTTCTCACTGCAACCCAGTTTCCTTGCATGCTGCAAATGTTTCTATAACCCAATTCATTGGGATTCTAGTGGAGATTGCCTGAACGTTGATATATGAAATTCCTTTTCTGTAGACTGTTTTATTTATTCACTGTCAGTAAACTTAGTTTGTTATACTAATGCAACTTGCTTGCCTGCTGGTAAAACAGACCAAATTCATTTCGATTTCTTATTTTTGCTCGCTACTTTGCAACAAAATGGGGAAGTTATACTTCAAAGACTTTTCAGTATATGTTGGTGTATGTAACTGTCAACTCCTCGTCTTCGCCGGATCGACAAGCCCACAGGAAAAACCACGACGAAGTACGGATGACTGGAAAGAGTACCTTTAATGTCAGGACCTCTATACCTTAACAAAGTCAGCGTTGAGAGCCACACGCTCTCAACGCACCTTTTATTCTGAACCTGTAACTAGGTAGCAGCCCCACCCCTAGACTCCACCCCTCCCCCGTGCAGACCAGCATCCGCCTGGCCTGCGTAAATACTCCACCCCCCTACTCCTTCAACCCACGCCCAGCTCCCTCCACCGGCACCGTGCCTCCCAGCGTGAAGGTAAGTACAAGTCCACCCCCCTCCTAACATCCTGAGCGTGCTCCCCTCCACCACTGCATCTCCCCGCGCCACCCCCATGACCCCCTGGCAGCCCCCAAGGTCCGGGTGCAGCTGTTCAGCACCCCGCGTCGCTGCCGGCGTGTCCGCAGTAACAGCCACCGGGTCCGTAAGGCCATCGCCCATAGTCACAACCGCCAGGCCGTCGTCAGCTCCAGAAAGTGTTGTGCTGCTTCCGCGGCCGTCCGTGGCTGTTCTGGACCGTCGCTCAGCTGACCGAGCTGCGCGACTATCAGCGGGCATCCCTGGCCGCCCCTCAGTTTCTGCCCGCCTGGCAGCTGACTGTGCCGGCGCGGGCCATCTCCCGGCTGGCTGCCCCGGCGTAGCCTTCCTGCAGCCACTCACGACCGCCCTCAGCCACCTCTCAGATTGCGGCACGCCCGTGGGTCCGGTGCTCGCCCGCCGGACAGCTGGAGGGTGTGGGCGCGGCTGGGCTCCCGGCGTCGCACGGCTACTCGCCCGCCGAACAGCTGGGGAGCCTGGGAGCGGCTGGGCCTTCGGCGACGAACGGCTGCTCGCCCGCCGGACAGCTGACGAGAGTGGGCGTGGCCGCTGCTGTTGCCGAGGGCTGCGAGCCGAATCCCCCTCCCGGCAAGTTTGTCGAACCCGAGGGGCTCGACAGTCGGCCCCTCCTACCAAGGCTCCTCCTGGAAGGCAAGGTATAGAAGTCAGACAAGCACTAAGGAGAGCAGCAGTTTCCCCTCGACCCCCTCCCGAGGGTTTACCAGGGTGCTTCTGGTGGAACGCCTTAACCAATCTAGGGGCCTGAACGTTTGACTCCGCCACCCAGGATGCCTCAGTAATCGGGTATCCTTTCCACAGCACCAGGTATTGCAGTCGCCCTCTCCGCATCCTGGAGTCTAGGACTTCTTGTACCTCATATTGCCCATCACCCACAGGCCCCGGCCCGACTGGCTCCCCCCGAACAGGAACAGGGGCTGGTTTCAGCAAGCTGCCGTGGAACACGGGATGCACTTTGCCTAGAAATTTAGGCAGCCGAAGGCGCACCGTGACCGGATTGATGATGTGGGTTACCTGGAAGGGGCCTATGTACTTAGGGCCCAGCTTCTTACTAGGTATTTGTAATCTCAGGTATTTTGTAGATAAGTACACCCAGTCCCCAACCCCTGGGGTGTAGAACGGTTGGCGCTTCTTATCCGCTTGGGCTTTTACAATACTGGCTTGCTTGTTTAGAGCCTGTTTGGTCGCCGCCCATGCTTTTCTGACTTGTAGCATCCACTCCTGGGGTTGACAAGGGGAGGCCGACCCCTGGTCACACTCGGGAACAGGAGGGAAGTCGTAGCCAGACACCACTGTGTACGGTGGGAGACCAGTACTGCTGTGCACAGCGTTGTTGTGGGCGATTTCTGCAAACGCCAATAGGTCAGCCCAGTCTGCCTGCTGGTACGAGACATAGCTGCGTAGGTATTGCTCCACTGCCGCGTTGGCCCGTTCTGCCGCGCCGTTTGTGCAGGGATGATACCCCGAGCTTAGTCCCTGGGATGACCCGATGAACTGGAGGAATTCACGCCAGAACCTGGCGGTAAACTGTACCCCTTGGTCCGAGATAACACGTCTAGGCGCCCCGTGTAAACGGTACACGTGGGTTATAAAAAGCCAGGCCAGACGCCGGGCCGAGGGTAAGCCCCTTAACGGAACAAAATGGACCTGTTTGGAAAACAGGTCAACTATGGTCCAGATGACGGTGTATCCCCGACTCTCTGGTAGGTCTACGATGAAATCCATCCCGATGTCCTGCCATGGCCGGTAGGGGTCCGCCACCGTCTGTAACAGCCCTGCCGGCTTCCCGGGCTGGGTTTTGGCCATGGCACAGGTGCGGCAGCGCTGGACATACTCTTTGACCTGCCGCCTCATCCCGGGCCACCAGAACTGACGTCTAGCGAGGTGCAGTGTTTTCAGGAACCCGAGGTGGCCGGCCTGCTTGGCATCATGACACCTATAAAGCACAGTGTTTCGCAGGGTTTCTGGCACATATATCTTACTCCCATACCAGGCCAGGTCGTCCCGTCGTGTTAGGAGCCGCGAGTGCTGCCGTAGCCAGCCATCTCCCTCCAGGGCTTTTTTCAGCTGCAGTACCAGTTCATCCGCAACCCCGTTCTGTACGGCCTGTACCTTCTCTGGGCCGAGAGGAGGGATAAGAGCTTGCACCACCTCCTCCCGCTGGTTGTCATACTGCGGAAGCCGAGAGAGGGCATCCGCCAGGAAATTCTTCCCCCCTGGGACGTATTTCAGGGTAAACCTAAACCGCCTGAAGTACAAGGCCCACCGTACATGCTTAGGGGCCAACTTACGTGGGGATTGCAGGGCTTCTAGATTCCTATGGTCCGTCCATACTTCGAAGGGCTTTTCTGCCCCCTCTAGAAGATGCCGCCACGTCTCCAACGCCCACCGAACGGCGTAGGCCTCCTTCTCCCAGATAGCCCAGGCGCGTTCGGTGGTTGATAGCTTTTTGGACGCGTAAGCACAAGGTTGCAACGCGCCTTTACTGTTGTGCTGCAAAAGGACAGCTCCAACTGCCACGTCGCTAGCATCTACTTGCACGACGTATGGCGCTGCTGGGTCAGGGTGCAGGAGTATGGGCTCTCGGGTGAACAGACCTTTTAAGGACTCGAAGGCCCGTTGACAGTCTACGGTCCACGATACCCGCAACCCTGGCCGTGGTTTCACCGCCAACTTCTTGGTTTTTAGCAAGTCCGTTAATGGAAGAGCCACCGCAGCAAATGATGGTATAAACTGGCGGTAAAAACTGGCAAACCCCAGGAAGCTCTGTAGCTGCCGTCTGGTCCCCGGGGCTTGCCACTGCAGTATAGCCTCCACTTTCTTTGGATCCATTGCAATCCCGGCCGCCGAGACCCGATAGCCTAAGTAGTCCAGTCGAGACGCGTGAAATTCACATTTTGACAATTTCACGTACAATCGTGGTTCTAGGAGTTTCCGCAGAACTTGGCGCACAAGGGCAACGTGTTGGTCCATGGTCTCCGTATAAATAAGGATGTCGTCAAGATACACGAGCACCCCCCTGTATAAATGCTCATGCAACACTTGATTTATTAGTTGCATGAAAACGGCGGGGGCCCCCTGGAGACCGAAAGGCATTACGCGAAATTGGTAGCTGCCCAACGGGCAGTTGAACGCTGTTTTCCACTCGTCTCCTCTCTTGATTCGCACCCGATAATAGGCTTCGCGTAAGTCCAAGCGGGTAAACACCCTCCCCTTAGCCAAGTGGGACAACATGTCTTTCATTAGGGGCAGCGGGTACAAATGTTCAACACACACTGCGTTGACCCCCCGGTAGTCCACACAAAGACGCAGGCCCCCGTCTTTCTTTTCCCTGAAAAGAACTGGTGCTGCCATCCGCGAGCGAGCTGGTTGTATGAACCCCCGTGCGAGGTTCTTGTCAATGTAGTTTCGGAGTTCTGTCATCTCCCGTGGGGTCATGGCATACATCCGGGGCTTGGGAAGTTTGACCCCCGGCTCCAGCTCGATCGCGCAGTCCGTCGGTCGATGGGGAGGCAGGAGGTCGCATTCCTGCTCGCTGAACACTTCGAGGAATTCGGCGTACTCTGGTGGTACGTGTACTTCTGCCCCAGCCCTGCACCTCTCCTCCAGCTTCCCTGGCGGGCCAGACGGCCCTGGCTACTCATGATCAGGGGGCTGTGGCCCAACCCCTAGGCGGAGGTGTCGACAACCCCCCTCCCACCAGATGGTCGGGCCCCACCTGTCCAGCCACGTTAGCCCCAGAATCACCTCCTCAGTCATGGAGGGCACCACGATGAACCGTAACCGTTCCCAGTGCTCCCCCATATCCAGCCGCACAAGTTCTGTGACATGGGTGATAGGTACCCCCCCCAGAAGGGACCCATCCACCTGCTGGAACCGTATTGGATTCCTTAGCCGTACCACCCTAACACCCAGTTTAGCCACCACCTTCCGGCTGATTAGACACCTCGTGCTGCCCGAATCAATCAAAGCCTTAACCACCACCACCTCCCCCGTGGCGGGGTTTGTTAACGTAACCGGGACTGCAAATGGGCTAACCGAGGCACTTACCATGGGGTCCTCCTCTGGTCTCTCCCCATGCCCGTACAACTCCACGTCTACATCGATGCCACTGTCCCCTTCCGTTTGGCCGTTTCCTCCTGGTGTTAACTCCACGGCCTGCCGCGAAGCCCGGGAACGCTCTGCAAAGCGCCCGGGGGTTGTGCCCCTTGCCGGGGTTGCTGCCGCGACCACCCGGGATGCAGGTATTGGGCAGGCGGCCACGCGGTGCCCTGGTTGATCGCACCTGAAGCACCGCAAAACGGACCGCGGGGGCTGGGCGGTAGGACCCAGCGACGAAGACGACGGCTTCTGCACCTGGCCCTGTGCCCTTGGCGGGACCTGACGGGAGTCTCCTACGGGCCGTACACGACGTTGACAACTCCGTAAGGCCACATCCAGCTCAACCGCGACCCGCAGCCAGTCTTGAAGCCTGGAAGGAATTCCCCGGACGATACAAGCCCGTAGGAGGTGATCATCCAGACCGGCCCGGAATTGGTGAACCAGCATCCTTTCTGGCCAGGAACTGAGCCTGCCGGCCACTTCACGGAAGTCCTGCACATAAACTGTCGCTGGACGGCCGTTCTGCCGCAGGCCAACGATCTCAGCCTCCGCTCGATGCGTGCGCGTCACATCCTCGAAGTGTATTCGCAGAGCTTCGAGGAAAAGGCCGACGTCCCCCAATTCACGGGCACGGTCGCCGTAGAGGTTCGCCACCCAAGCCGCCGCCTCCCCTTGCAATGCCGTAGTGACAGCCATCACCATCCCCCACTGGGATGTATACAAAGGACCATACTGGTCCAGATGGTGGATGGCTTGTCCAAGAAACAGGGCCAAACGATCGGGGTTGCCATCAAAGGTTACGGGCAGCGGTGGTGGGCCCCAGCCCACAGGCCCTCCCCAAGGACCTGCCGGGCCTCCCAGCCCCTGTGCAACCCCTGGTTGTTGCCACCCCAGTATTCCTGCGGGTACAGCACCCCCCGGTCTTGTTCTACCAGGTCCTGGGGGCCCCAAGTCAGGAGCAGCCGCCGGTCCCGGCAGCGGAAGGCCCGGGACCTGCGGGGTACCAGGAGCCTGCGGGGCCCGGAAGCGGGGACTCGCCAAGCGGAACCGGGTTTGGCTTCTGCGCTCCTGGTCGGCCCTGGTTTGTGTCCATCTACCGGTCTCCAGGTCGCTGTCACTAGGGGTCCACGGCCGAGGTTCTCTGAAGTGGTCCCTCAGGATGTCCATCGTGTAGCTGCCAGGAGCCGTGGTGTAGCTCCACTCCTCTCCTCCTTCGTCGGTGGCACGACGCTCTCTCCACTCCCAGAGGGACCCCTTCCCTCTGGACGGTTGGTGCTGTCCAGCCGCTGGCCGACTCAAAACAGGGCTGAGCCACCAATCCCCAGGCTTCTCCTGAACAGCTGGTTCCGAGGCCTCAGCTTCCTTTGGCGCTGGTCCAAGGTCCCGGACCTTAGGCCGAACCACAGGTGGGGCCTCTGCCAAGTCCCCCCCCTCAGGAGGCACAGCAACCCCAGCTGGCCCCTCCTCTCCTGCCACAGGCACCCCACCCTGGGTCCCCTCAGCCATGGAGGCAGGCAGAAGTCAAAGCCCAACAGAAGGAGCGCTGTGCTAATTGAACGCTGACTTACTGTCAACTCCTCGTCTTCGCCGGATCGACAAGCCCACAGGAAAAACCACGACGAAGTACGGATGACTGGAAAGAGTACCTTTAATGTCAGGACCTCTGTACCTTAACAAAGTCAGCGTTGAGAGCCACACGCTCTCAACGCACCTTTTATTCTGAACCTGTAACTAGGTAGCAGCCCCACCCCTAGACTCCACCCCTCCCCCGTGCAGACCAGCATCCGCCCGGCCTGCGTAAATACTCCACCCCCCTACTCCTTCAACCCACGCCCAGCTCCCTCCACCGGCACCGTGCCTCCCAGCGTGAAGGTAAGTACAAGTCCACCCCCCTCCTAACATCCTGAGCGTGCTCCCCTCCACCACTGCATCTCCCTGCGCCACCCCCATGACCCCCTGGCAGCCCCCAAGGTCCGGGTGCAGCTGTTCAGCACCCCGCGTCGCTGCCGGCGTGTCCGCAGTAACAGCCACCGGGTCCGTAAGGCCATCGCCCATAGTCACAACCGCCAGGCCGTCGTCAGCTCCAGAAAGTGTTGTGCTGCTTCTGCGGCCGTCCGTGGCTGTTCTGGACCGTCGCTCAGCTGACCGAGCTGCGCGACTATCAGCGGGCATCCCTGGCCGCCCCTCAGTTTCTGCCCGCCTGGCAGCTGACTGTGCCGGCGCGGGCCATCTCCCGGCTGGCTGCCCCGGCGTAGCCTTCCTGCAGCCACTCACGACCGCCCTCAGCCACCTCTCAGATTGCGGCACGCCCGTGGGTCCGGTGCTCGCCCGCCGGACAGCTGGAGGGTGTGGGCACGGCTGGGCTCCCGGCGTCGCACGGCTACTCGCCCGCCGAACAGCTGGGGAGCCTGGGAGCGGCTGGGCCTTCGGCGACGAACGGCTGCTCGCCCGCCGGACAGCTGACGAGAGTGGGCGTGGCCGCTGCTGTTGCCGAGGGCTGCGAGCCGAATCCCCCTCCCGGCAAGTTTGTCGAACCCGAGCGGCTCGACAGTAGTTTTGTTAGCATTTTTAAGAATATCTCAGCTTCAAATATTTTTTTAATCAGTGACCAAATGTTGATTTAAATGATTCTTTATCAATTATCAATAGTTAAACAAACAAAGAGATTGAGATGACCTATGAACTGGATTCTTTGGGATCAATACCTGGTCTAAGAAGATTTCAACTGGCTTTTCAGTTGTGGTTTTCCATGTAGGTGTCTGTTTCATTGGTGTCAAATTGTATTTTCAAAGTATTCCATAATAAATAAGCCAAAGGTCTAATAGGTAGTCCAAATATCAGTAGCTGAATGTTTGAGCATATAAACACTGGAAACCCATACTAATCTAAACAATACAGCTCATAAATAGCTGGCCAGCTTTAGGTAACTGGATTAATTACAGAGTGACTAGAACTAAAAGATAACTGAAAGTTAGAAGATTACAACGAGGTTTATCAGAAAGATGTTCCTAGACCTGCAGAAACAGAGCAGTGTTTTCACTTTTCACAGTACAAAAAAAGCAGAGACGATAAAATTGCTAATTTTGAATGGGTAAAAATTTATCCAGATAATTCACGTTTTAGCAAATCCAATGCTTTCTATTAAAATGAAAACATTTTATAAACTGATTAGTAGCTATTGGTTTTTTATCTGTATGTATGAATTTTAACGCTAACGTGCTTTCCAGAGAATTATTTTCAACAGGTTATATAAATTAAATAAATAAATAAATAAATAAATAAATAAATAAATAAATAAATAAATAAATAAATAAATATATTATTGCTTATAAACTGTTTATTTCAGATCTGAAAAAAAGTATAAGAAGAATATGTACAGGGATACTATAAAGCAGACATGTCAAACACAAGGCCCGGGGGCCGGATCCGGCCCGCAAAGTGGTTTCATGTGGCTCGCGAAGCCATCCTGGAAACAGTGAGGGAACGGCCCCCACTGCCTTGGCCCTGGCCCAGAGACCCTCCTTCTGCCAGAGACCCTCAGATCTGTCCCACTCCTGCCCAGGCCCCCATAGACACCCTTGATGCAAACGATGTAGAGCTGGCCATGCCCACCCAGTAGGCCATACGCACTCTAGCCACGACAACCCAGTAGGCCATGCCCACCCCAGCCATACCCACCTGGCCCCTTGAGGGCAACTGCAATGCTTATGCAGCCCTCAATGAAATTGAGTTTGACACCCCTGCTATAAAGGTACATCAGGAGTAAGGAGTAAACTTTGATTATTAGTGGGTAAAAATAACTGAAAAGGCCATTTTATTAACTGTCTCAAGATGACATCTATGGAAGAACAGTTCTTCCATCCTCTCTTTTAATTATAAGAGGAAGCAACATGATTCTTACCTAGGCACGATTTTGTATAACATTTGTTAACATTACAGGATATTGATTTGTTTGCTCTGGTACTTAGATTTGGCCTTTCAGCCACAATCCAAAATGATATACATAATACTTTCTCTCCAATTTTATCTTTACACTCTATTGGGCCAAGTCATTGTTGTCATTATCCCCCTCCTCCTCCTCCTCCTCTTCCTCCTCCTCCTCCTCCTCCTCCTCTTCCTCCTCCTCCTCCTCCTCCTCCTTATCATCCTCATCATTGTGATCATCATCAACCATTCAGTGAATTTCTGGAAGAAAGTTACTTGATACTGGACCTTCAAAGTTATCTTTGAAGACTTCACCTACCCACTAACCCAGTGGTGGGATTTAGCCAGTTCGCACTGGTTCAGCAGAACAGATACCTAATTTTTTGTTGAGTTCAGAGAACCGGTTATAATAAATCTGAGTCTTGACTCCTGGCCTTTCTCTGTTTTTTTTTTCTCCTTGGGGTGATGGAGGAGGTTCTCCCAAGCACTGACTGAAGCTGATGTCCTGTTCCATGCCCAAGGGAGACCTCCTCCATCACCCTGCAAGCAAAGACCGGGGGGTTGGGGGGGGGAAAGACAGGCAATCTGGACATGCTGCAAGGCAGCAGCAAGCGAAGGCAGGCAGGGCAAGGCAGGCAGGGGAAGACCCTCTGCAGAGGCTCTGGACAAACCGAGATCTGGGACTGAAAAAGAAGCAATGGGAGCAAAGGGCTGTTCAAAGGAGGAGGAAGAAGGAGAAAGTGGGAGAAGCCCAAAGGAGACCTCCTCTGTCATCCTGCAAGCACCAATTGAAGTTAACACCCTGTTCCATGCCCAACTTTGCCCGTTCTGCATCAAGTAAACTTTAAAGAAAGTTAAACAGTATGGCAGCAAAAATTCAGTATGGGGGAAAATAAACCCCAAAGCATTCACATGCCTCCGATCCCCTTGCTTGTTGCAAAGCCAGTTTGGAGTCCTCGGGCCGCTTCTTCCAGCCCATTTCGGAGCCAATCCAAAAGTGAGGGGAATTGTTCCTACCCTACCCAATCGCTGCAGAGCTTCGTTTCAAAAGACCCTCTGCACAGGCTCTGGACAAACTCTGGGACTTAAAAAAAGCAGCAACGGGAGTGAAGGGCTGTTCAAAAGAGGAGGAAGAAGGAGAAAGTGGGAGAAATCACTGCCAAACAGGCGAGGTGTGATGGGTGTTGGAGGATGGTAGGCTTGGCTGAGGGGGCCCTTCAGCATGGTATGTGGTTGCAGAGTGAAGCTTCCCCTCCCCCTCCTGCCTCGTGGCAGTGCCCCTACCTTGTCCTCTGCCTCCCCCGCTGCAGAGAACTGGTTAATAAATTATTTTAATCCCACCACTCCCCCCAATTTTATATAATTGTAGTAAAAACGCATCCCCTAGCTGCTTTTCTGTACCCTCAAAACATAAGGACAAAGCTCAAAACCAGGACAACACATAAGCTGCTCAGAGTAAAAGAACACCAACTCTGTTTTCCCCCCCTCTAGGCCAGGGGTAGGCAACCTCGGCTCTTTGATGACTCATGGACTTCAACTCCCAGAATTCCTGAGTCAGCTATGCTGGCTCAGGAATTCTGGGAGTTGAAGTCCATGAGTCATCAAAGAGCCAAGGTTAGTCACAGGCAAACTGGCAGCATGCCTCAGCTTAAAGAAAAGAAACAATGTTGCAATCAGGAATCTGAATAATGCAGGCTATTGTGAAGAGCATTAACATTGAAATAAGCCTGTAGATTTACAAAGAGAGCTTGCTAAAGGTAATAGTCAGACTGAAGACAAGGGTATAAAATTAATTACATCTATCTGACAAGATTAAAACTCAAGGAAGCCAGCACTTTAGACCCATTGCTAGCTTTTGCGAAACAAACTAAATAAATCTAATAACAAAGACACATAAAGCAAGCCTCCAATTACGAAATGCTATAAAACTATATGGAAATCCTTGTATTCACCAAACCAAGCTGTCAGAACTACATGGTGTTGGTTCGGCTCATTTTCTTTTCTAAGCAGCCAGCCTCCATTTTATTTCAAGTGTCTTACTCCTGGTTTGGAACTGGACCTGATTTTTCTTCCCACAATTTGGCACCCCAGATGGGACTCCAAGCTAACCAATGGACCCGGTAAGCCTCCACCTTGCCGGCAGCAGATGCCTTGTGTCTATGGGTGGGTTTCCTGGACCCTGCCCATTTGGAGCAAGGGTAATAAAGGGAGTTTTGAATCTTTTGCTCGACTGCTTGGAAAGAAGGTGAGCAGGGTGAGCAGTGCAAGAAGTGTGTGGAAGTGCAAAAGGAGTGATCCTCCTCTACGTATTCATATGGCTTCACCAAGTAGTTTTTTTGACCTGGTCCACTTAATGCTAATACTTCAGTAAAGAATATGGTTTAACACTACTGTATATCTATAGTGGATGCATGGAGACTGAAGGCTTTCTATTACTGACAAGATAATTTTATTTGTGGAAAGTAATGAGAGGAACGTAGGAAAACTTAGCATACACATTTCCAATTCTTTGGATCGTGTATGTAATTCCAAATATTTATCAATTTCTGAAGAGGGTGATTTTTAACCATGAAATAACAGTATTTACATTTAAATTATATATACTGTATATGCTCCAAATTATGAATTATTCCATATTGCTAATTCACTCTATAATTTTAATTACTAAATTGAGTGTTTCATTATATTTTACATTCAGGATTTTATATTGTCAGTAGACTTACTCAGAATGAGAACCTTGATTTATCTACTCCATTTGTGACTCCATCAGAATGTATAATTTAAGATTTCAGAGGCATATATAGCTTCCAAAGTGCTTTAGTTCTAGGTTCTATTACCTTAAAATGTTTGACTGGATTTATGTATTATTGTTTAGATATGTATGCTGCTGAATTCATAAAGACATGGCTTACAATAAGATTAGTAATAAAACATTAGTGCTAAGTAATGTAATTAAATATCCGTGGTATACAGAACTGAAATAAAAATTTAGTTTAAGCTTTTCTGTTCTATAGCTGTTTATACACAGTATATTAATTTATTTTTAAAAAAAATCTTGTAGTTGCTTATTGAAGTACATAATTTTTCTAGTTTTCCCAATGTATTGTCAATGATTCAAATAATTATGGAATTTATGCCTTTAGCAAGTGAATGGATTTAAGGCCAGTGTTTTGCTGTTTTAATTTGTTTTCAATATAAAGTGACGGAGTTAACTTGTTAGAATAACAGTTAGAGACTTGGCACTTTTCTTGCAGTATATCAAAGCTGCTATGTTAGGATCTTCACACTTTGATATCTGTTTCCCTTTTTTGTTATCTTGCATTCTTAATAATATAAAGTAGTTGTCTCTGTATTTGTCGGACTCTTAGTATAGTGAGTACATGAATGATGATGATGATGACGATAATAATAATAATAATAATAATAATAATAATAATAATAATAATAATAATAATAATAATAATAATAATAATAATAATAATAATAATAGGTCTTCTAGTCCAACCCACTGCTCAGACAGGAAACCCTATACCATTTCAGACAAGTGGTTAAAAACTTCCAGTGTTGGAGCATTCACAACTTCTGGAGACAGGTTGTTCCACTGATTAATTGTTCTAACTGACCTCTAAAAGAATAGAAAAGGCACGTTAGAAGCAAAAGTAAAAATGGCTGCTGATTCTCAGTTGTCAGAGTGACGACATCCATTGCCACAGTGTTGACCATAGCATTTTATACAATATTCTGCACGTGGAATTAAAGGCATGGATCAAGTTGCAAGGTCCTCACACTCCAAGTAGGGAAGCTGTTACACAAGCTGAGTCTAGTCATAGATGTCTATGGAGATTCTCAGTCATCCAGGTCATGGTTGTCCTATAGGTGCTTTTTCAGGAGGCAGCTGGACTTTCTTGTTTTTCTTTGAAGACATTTTACTTCTCATCCAAGAAGCTTCTTCAGCCCTTCAAATGGTGTGGGAGTATGAACAGATTTCCAGAGAACATTGCAGACTACAGGAACCATTTGCCTTTCAGAGTGAGATGCAAACAACATGGACCCATACCTGGCAGCCTGCACTTATCTTCGGCAATGAGGGGACACAGGGCAGAGGGCATCCGTCAGTCGGGAAGGCTCCACACACATTTGCACTACTCAGGTGATCCTGAGGACACAGTTAAACCTCCAAATGGCTTCAATTACTCTCTACTGTAAAAGGATGCAAATGACCAGATGTCAGCAAGGAATATTAATCCTTCCATTGCCCACCATCTAGTCAAAGTTGAAGAAGTGAAATGTCTTCAAAGAAAAACAAGGAAGTCCAGTTGCTTCCTGCAAAAGCACCTTTGGGACAGTCTAGTTATAGAGCAGTACTATTAGCATAGTGCCTTCTGCCTGAGGGACAAGACTAGAACTGACTTAAAGTTGAGAATTCCAATGTTCAACTTTGCCTCTTCTGTCCCTTCCATATATTAAGACTGTCGAGAAACCAGGACAAAACTTCCCTTTGCTAATATGGTACTGAGTAACAATGTAGATGTTAGCCTCTTGGTGTGTGTGTGTGAAATATTTGTCAAGTCATTTGAATATGCCTTGCTAATTAACTCTTTCTTTCCTGTTTTGGCCTAACTCAAGGCTATCCACAGGATATAGTCACAACTTATGACAGCTCATTATTTGTGTAAAAATTACAAGAGCCAGCGCTTGTCCGAGGACATCTCCGTGGTCATGTGGTCGGCATGACTAGACGCCAAAGGCGCACGGAACGCTGTTACCTTCCCACCGTAGTGGTCCCTATTTTTCTACTTGCATTTTTACGTGGCAGAAGCTGAGACGAGTAACAGGCGCTCACTTTGTTACGCGGCACTCAGGATTCGACCCGCCAAACTGCTGATCTTCTGATCAACAAGCTCAGCGTCCTAACCCACTGAGTCACTGCGTCCATCCCGGTGTTCAAAGATTTTATACTTTAAGTACATATGCCTGGGGGAACAGTGTGAAGTGCCCACAATTGGGTGATCAGTGGACCATTTTTTCCCCCCTACA
Organism: Vipera berus; assembly: GCF_964194415.1. Lineage (NCBI taxonomy): Eukaryota > Metazoa > Chordata > Lepidosauria > Squamata > Viperidae > Vipera > Vipera berus. The sequence continues at coordinate 66,815,455 of NC_138209.1, forward strand.
GTTACCAAATGAGGCCACCTGCTAAGGAAGTATTGGAACCACTGTAAAACAGTTTTTCAATGATTAATACTCACAACCAGTCAGAAAGTATCTTATCATTGACAATATCACGATTTAACAATTAATAAAAGGAAAGAACTATCACTCTCCCATTTTTTTTTTAAACTCATGAATCTGAGTTCTGCTGAAAATGTTTCAGTTAATTAGGATGCTTTTGAAGCTGACTTCGCAAAGGAAAGGCTGATGACTGGGTAGCAGCTGTTAAAATTGGCTCCTTAAGGAGAGATTGCAGCACTAGGTCTTCCTGCAGGAGAGCACTGAAGCATTGACCATCCTCTGGATTCCACCAATTACGTCCCCTCCTGCCCCAGAAGGAATCTAATGTGGTACAGATCAAGTCCATAAGCAGCAAAGGACATGCTAGATAGTTCCCTATCTGCATAAGTCAGGTCTACAGGCCTTGTGTAGAAAAAGCAGTGAAATTGTCGGATATTTTATAGAGCTGTGGTGGCGAACCTAAGGGACATGTGCCACAGGCAGCACACAGAGCCAGCCCTGTGGGCATGTGGGCCATCTTCCCAGATGGATGCAGGGCCGGGCTGCTCTCCTCCACACATGCAGAGTCTGGGAAAGCTGCAAGAGCTGGGTGGGAGAGGGTACAAAAGGAGCAGGTTTTGGCAGGAGCACCATTTGGTGCAGACAGTGAGCAAGCATGAGTGACCAGTGATGAGTTTCGGTGGTAGCTGCTCTGAACCCTTCAACCAGCTGGCCACACAGGGGAGGAGGTGGGAAAGGGGCTGCCAGGTATCTGGAGATTCCTCAGCTGCTCTCTGGCCTCAGCAGGCCCCAACAAGGCAGCAGAGTTCACCCAACCTTGAGGGGCGGCGATCCATCCAGCCGGAAAGAGCAAGGTTGAGAGGGAGGATCAGGTTCTGGCCCCTTCTACCTTCCTTGCAAAGTTGTCAAGGGGCCAGGGAGAAGTTGACTGCCCAGCCTTATGGGGCGGCAATGGCAGTGGTGGAGGTGGTGGCCCAGGCAAGCTCTGGTTAAGCCAGGTGGGGCCAAGCAGCCAGCCAGCAGCCGGCGAGAGCACAGCCTGAGCAGGGTTGGGAGGGCGATTGGGTTCTGGCCCCAGTCTGTCTTGCTCGTGAAGTTGTCTAGGAGCCTGGGAGAAGTTGGCTGCACAGCCTTGTGGGGTGGTGGTGGCAGCACTGGTGGCAATGGCAGCGGTAATGGCAGTGCCAATAACAATGCTGGCAACAATTCCTCCATTGTCAGGCCAACCAACCATGCAGTGGAGGAGGGGGAGACTGGGTGTCTGGAGCTGCCTCGGTTGCTCGCTGGCCTGCTGAGGTTGCCCAGCCTCATGGGAAGGCAGTGGCAATGGCAGCAGCAATGGTGACAGTGGCAATGATCCCTGCATTCTCAGGCCAGCCACGCAGCTGAGGAGGGGGCGGCCAGGTGTCTGGAGCTGCCTCGGTTGCTTTCTGGCCTCAGCAGGCCCCAACGAGGCAGTGGAGTTCCACACACCAGGTGCCCAGCCTCGTGTCAGCAGTGAGGCAATGGCACCCCACCCTGCCTCCTCCCTGTCCTCGCCTCACCTGCAGGATGAGCCTGCTGCCCACTACCCCACCCACCAGAGACCCCCTGGATCTCCCCCAACCCTGCTCAACCTCCACAGGCATCCCTTCCCAGGAGCAATATCGAGGTGGCCATGCCCACCCTGGCCATGCCCATCCAGTCTGCCATGACCAACGTAGCTACGCCCACCCAGTGGGCCACGCCCACCCAGCACCTGGCAATACATAATTGGGTTTTGGGTTGCAGTTTGGGCACACAGTCTCTAAAGGGTTGCCTGATCTATTTTAACAAGTACTAGTTCAAGGTCCAAAGTCGCTTCCAATTCTATTCTATTCTATTCTATTCTATTCTATTCTGTTCTGTTCTGTTCTGTTCTGTTCTGTTCTGTTCTGTTCTGTTCCGTTCCGTTCCATTCCATATTTTCTCTATTCAATTCTGTTCTGTTCTGTTCTGTTCTGTTCCGTTCCGTTCCGTTCCATTCCATATTTTCTCTATTCAATTCTGTTCTGTTCTGTTCCATTCCGTTCCGTTCCGTTCCATATTTTCTCTATTCTATTCTATTCTATTCTATTCTATTCTATTCTATTCTATTCTATTCTATTCTATTCTATTCTATTCTATTCTATTCTATTCTATTCTATTCTATTCTATGCTTCTATTCCATTCCATATTTTTTCTATTCTATTCTATTCTATTCTATTCTATTCTATTCTATTCTATTCTATTCTATTCTATTCTATTCTATTCTATTCTATTCTATTCTATTCTATTCTATTCTATTCTATGCTTCTATTCCATTCCATATTTTTTCTATTCTATTCTATTCTATTCTATTCTATTCTATTCTATTCTATTCTATTCTATTCTATTCTATTCTATTCTATTCTATTCTATTCTATTCTATTCTATTCTATTCTATTCTATTCTATTCTATATTTTTTCTATTCTATTCTATTCTATTCTATTCTATTCTATTCTATTCTATTCTATTCTATTCTATTCTATATTTTTTCTATTCTATTATTCTATTCTATTCTATTCTATTCTATTCTATTCTATTCTATTCTATTCTATTCTATTCTATTCTATTCTATTCTATTCTATTCCATATTTTCTCTATTCTATTCTATTCTTTTCTATTCTATTCTACGTATCTTCAGAAAGACTTTTTTTCCTTATGTAGAAATTGTAGGAGCTGTATGGTGCACACTTTATATGCATAGCATGAATTCTGAAATTGAGTTATCATACTTCTTTATCCAAGAATGAAACAAAAATGTTTCAAAGCCTGGAAAGCAAGGGAGATCTATTTTCCTGCATTTCAATATCATTTGCAGGTCTTTTTTTTTCCAGACAGCCTAAATGAAAAATTGGCTACCCACATCTAAATGATGTTTATATACCCCATTATTTTATTAACAGATGTGTGACTTTGCTTTTGCCCAAGGCATTCATTAAATTATTTCAACATTTCAAATCCTTGGGTATAGTATGAAAATTATAAGTGAACGTGTGTATGTTTGTGTGTGAACGTGTGTATGTTTGTGTGTGAACGTGTGTATGTTTGTGTGTGGGGAAAGAAGTGGCTGCTAGACTGAGCAGGCTCCCCAACTCTGGGCTGTCGAAATAATTTCTGAATCGTTCAGATTGCCACACGTAGAGGAAGATCATGATCCAAAGAAGTAAGCTTTTAAAAAAGTGTGGCATACTGTGGGAAGAGATTGGTTATGATCCCACTAAACGACACTGGGATGCAAAGCATTGTAGCTCAGCCTTGTATAATTAATGCAAATTCTATTTCAGGTTTCAAATGGGAAATCTGAAGCATCAAAGACTAAGGACAGTTTTAATTTATGATTTGTACAGTTTAAAGCTTCATAGCATTAAGTGCCCATTAAATCCTTCTCTTATATGCTTCTTAATGCAGGTCTATAATACAAATAAAATATTATTTTAATAAAGTCCATACCAAAGAGTTTTAATTAAGATTTGCAATTGCACATAGCCTGGCATTGAAAAGTATCTTAAGGCTGAAGTGTGACAAATAGTTCACCTATATTGTTTATTTGTATTGTGTTTAATGATGTGAGAAACATCAGTGTATGTAATATACCATTGTATATCCTGATTTATTATATATATTTTCTAGTACAAAAAGTAAGGGGAATAATGTATGCTTCCTATTCTAGAGAGCTTTTATTCTAAATGCTGAATTAAAGTATCTAATTCACAGTCTACTATGCAAGAATTCATTGAAAACATTGAAGCTTAGTTTATCAGTGTGAAATGGAATTATATATTTTATTCCTCAATGAAATAGCTTGAAACAATATTATCTCTAATTTCCTTTTTAAAGAAGCCCAGCCAGCTACAACACCTAATAAAAATGACTTTTTTAAAAAGCCTGTGTTTGTCTCTTTTTATCAAAGATTTCATTAAAACCAAGAACCCTAACAATACATGGTTACTTGTATTTAAAATTTCCAATACTTAATACATTCGGTCTCTGTAAAACCCAAGTTTGCAAATCCTTTAGCTTCTACTACAATCTTTTGAAAGAGAAAATTACCTCAACCCAAATTATGAGTTTATCTGACATCTTGCATTTGGCAGAATTACTAAGTAGCTACAATCTCTCATCTCTACTATTTTTGAGACATTTTAAAATCTGTTTCAATAAATCTTTACCAACCTCTTCTGGCTGGTGTTCTACTAAGTGTTCTGTACCAGCCTGCTACCGGCCCTGCAGAAAAGGCAGGGACAACCCCTTTACAAACGGCAAGAGGCTGAAATTAAGCCTGCCAAATTTATTAATATACCGTATATACTTGAGTATAAGCCGAATTTTTCAGCCCACTTTTTGGGCTGAAAAATTCCACTTCGGCTTATACTCCAGTCAACAAAAAAACTTACCGAGGACTTGTGCGCGGCCGAGGCTTTGGTGCTTCCGGGATCGCCCGCACCTCTCCCAAGCCACCGCCGTCCGAGACCTGCCGAAGTTTGGGGAGGTTTGGGGAGGTGCGCGCGCACCTCCCCAAACTCCGCGCCTTGCCTGCCTGCTTCTTTCCGCAGCGGAAAGAAGCAGGCAGGCAGGGCGCGGAGGAACGGAGACTTGCCGACGTTTGGGGAGGTTTGGGCGCCTCCCCAAACCTCGGCAGGTCTCCGTTCCTCCGCGCAGACCTGCCGAGGTTTGGGGAGGTTTGGGCGCCTCCCCAAACCTCCCCAAACCTCGGCAGGTCTCCGTTCCTCCTGCCGACCTTTGGGGAGGTTTGGGCGCCTCCCCAAACCTCCCCAAACCTCGGCAGGTCTCCGTTCCTCCTGCCGACCTTTGGGGAGGTTTGGGCGCCTCCCCAAACCTCCCCAAACCTCGGCAGGTCTCCGTTCCTCCGCTCAGACCTGCCGACGTTTGGGGAGGTTTGGGCGCCTCCCCAAACCTCCCCAAACCTCGGCAGGTCTCCGTTCCTCCTGCCGACCTTTGGGGAGGTTTGGGCGCCTCCCCAAACCTCCCCAAACCTCGGCAGGTCTCCGTTCCTCCTGCCGACCTTTGGGGAGGTTTGGGCGCCTCCCCAAACCTCCCCAAACCTCGGCAGGTCTCCGTTCCTCCTGCCGACCTTTGGGGAGGTTTGGGCGCCTCCCCAAACCTCCCCAAACCTCGGCAGGTCTCCGTTCCTCCTGCCGACCTTTGGGGAGGTTTGGGCGCCTCCCCAAACCTCGGCAGGTCTCCGTTCCTCCGCACAGACCTGCCGACGTTTGGGAAGGTTTGGGCGCCTCCCCAAACCTCCCCAGGTCTCCGTTCCTGTTTGGGGAGGTTTGGGCGCCTCCCCAAACCTCCCCAAACCTCGGCAGGTCTCCGTTCTTCCTGCCGACCTTTGGGGAGGTTTGGGCGCCTCCCCAAACCTCCCCAAACCTCGGCAGGTCTCCGTTCCTGTTTGGGGAGGTTTGGGCGCCTCCCCAAACCTCCCCAAACCTCGGCAGGTCTCCGTTCCTCCGCGCAGACCTGCCGACCTTTGGGGAGGTTTGGGCGCCTCCCCAAACCTCCCCAAACCTCGGCAGGTCTCCGTTCTTCCTGCCGACCTTTGGGGAGGTTTGGGCGCCTCCCCAAACCTCCCCAAACGTCGGCAGGTCTGCGCGGAGGAACGGAGACCTGCCGAGGTTTGGGGAGGTTTGGGGAGGCGCCCAAACCTCCCCAAACAGGAACGGAGACCTGCCGAGGTTTGGGGAGGTTTGGGGAGGCGCCCAAACCTCCCCAAAGGTCGGCAGGTCTGCGCGGAGGAACGGAGACCTGCCGAGGTTTGGGGAGGCGCCCAAACCTCCCCAAAGGTCGGCAGGAGGAACGGAGACCTGCCGAGGTTTGGGGAGGTTTGGGGAGGCGCCCAAACCTCCCCAAAGGTCGGCAGGAGGAACGGAGACCTGCCGAGGTTTGGGGAGGTTTGGGGAGGCGCCCAAACCTCCCCAAACAGGAACGGAGACCTGGGGAGGTTTGGGGAGGCGCCCAAACCTCCCCAAAGGTCGGCAGGTCTGTGCGGAGGAACGGAGACCTGCAGAGGTTTGGGGAGGCGCCCAAACCTCCCCAAAGGTCGGCAGGAGGAACGGAGACCTGCCGAGGTTTGGGGAGGTTTGGGGAGGCGCCCAAACCTCCCCAAAGGTCGGCAGGAGGAACGGAGACCTGCCGAGGTTTGGGGAGGCGCCCAAACCTCCCCAAAGGTCGGCAGGAGGAACGGAGACCTGCCGAGGTTTGGGGAGGCGCCCAAACCTCCCCAAAGGTCGGCAGGAGGAACGGAGACCTGCCGAGGTTTGGGGAGGTTTGGGGAGGCACCCAAACCTCCCCAAAGGTCGGCAGGTCTGCGCGGAGGAACGGAGACCTGCAGAGGTTTGGGGAGGTTTGGGGAGGCGCCCAAACCTCCCCAAAGGTCGGCAGGAGGAACGGAGACCTGCCGAGGTTTGGGGAGGTTTGGGGAGGCGCCCAAACCTCCCCAAAGGTCGGCAGGAGGAACGGAGACCTGCCGAGGTTTGGGGAGGCGCCCAAACCTCCCCAAAGGTCGGCAGGTCTGTGCGGAGGAACGGAGACCTGCCGAGGTTTGGGGAGGTTTGGGGAGGCGCCCAAACCTCCCCAAAGGTCGGCAGGAGGAACGGAGACCTGCCGAGGTTTGGGGAGGTTTGGGGAGGCGCCCAAACCTCCCCAAAGGTCGGCAGGAGGAACGGAGACCTGCCGAGGTTTGGGGAGGTTTGGGGAGGCGCCCAAACCTCCCCAAAGGTCGGCAGGAGGAACGGAGACCTGCCGACGAGCCTTGGCCACACAGGGTATTCCTGTGTATTCAGGCTTGCAAAATGGCGGATTGAGCCTCTGCTGGCGGCAGAGGCTTGCAGAACGGCGGATCGGCTTATACTCGAGTCAATAACTTTTTCCAGTTTTTGGGGGTGAAATTGGGGGTCTCGGCTTATACTCGAGTCGGCTTATACTCAAGTATATACGGTAAAACAGAGCAAAACAAGACACCAACCATGAAACAGGAGCTATGAAACAGGAACTAATTAAGCGGTTGCCTTCAGCAAACCAGCCCTCCCACGCATTCCCCTTTTATACAGTTCAGGGCGTGGCTTCTCTCTGCCTCCTTCCGAGGTGCCCCATTGCCTTCCTCTGTTTACTCCTGATTGACTGCCTCCTGCGTCGGGCATCCTTGAATAGGGCCAGCTGTGGGTCATCTTCATCCACGCTGTCAGGCTCACACAGCTGGGTCTCCGTCGTGACCAGGTGGGAGGGGCCTGGCTGAGGGCTCTCATCAGCAAGCTCTCCTCCTCTGAGTCGTCCGACCCAACTGCCGAACCCACAGGCTGACCCTGAATCACAACACTAAGAAATCCACTTAACAAATGCTTTTAACACTTTCAGCCAGTGAGCCTCTAAATAGGTAAATTTGTTTCTTATAGCAAAGCTATATTACCTTCTCTCTTAAGTTGCCTGAACATCTCAAAGAAGCTTAATGTTCCATTGATGGGATGAATGCTATTGTGTTTTGGTAAGCTCTAAATTATAAAATTATAAAAGTTAGATTGAAACTTAACATTAAGAAAACCAAGATCATGGCATCAGGCCTACTCAATTCCTGGCAAATAGATGGGGAAGAAATGGAGGTAGTGACAAATTTTATTTTCCTGGGCTCCAAGATCACCGCAGACGGGGACTGCAGCCAAGAAATTAAAAGATGCTTGCTCCTGGGGAGGAAAGCCATGGCACACTAAAAAGCAGAGACATCACCCTGCCAACAAAAGTGCATATAATCAAGGCAGTTGCAATGGTCTTCCCAGTTGCAATGTATGGCTGTGAAAGTTAGACCATAAGAAAGGCTGAGCACCAAAGAATTAAGGCCTTTGAACTATGGTGCTGGAGAAGACTCCTGTGCGTCCCTTGGACTGCAAGGCGATCAAACTGGTCAGTCCTAGAGGAGATCAACCCTGACTGCTCTTTAGAAGGCCAGATCCTGAAGCTAAAACTCAAATACTTTGGCCACCTAATGAGAAGGAAGGACTCACTGGAGAAGAGCCTAATGCTGGGAAAGATTGAGGGCAATAGAAGAATGGGAAGACAGAGAATGAGGTGGCTGGATGGAGTAACTGAAGCAGTAGGTGTGAACTTAAATGGACTCCAGAAGATGGTAGAGGACAGGAAGGCCTGGAGGAATGTTGTCCATGGGGTCGTGATGGGTCGGACACGACTTTGCAACTAACAACCACAACAAATTATATCATATTTTCCTTCATGTGACATCCAGCTCACATTGTTTCTTATTCATACTTTATTCATTAGTAGAGAGATGCTGAAGACAATGGTTGCCATCACTGTGTTCAATCTCACTTTTCATTTTTGCTTTTATTTAACTTTTATATTTGCTAAACTACTTTCAAGGTTGATATGTTATTGCTGTGTTCAAGTCCTCGCTTGCCAATTTTGTTAGTCAACAAATAGTCTTATCACTTCCACCCTTGTTTTCTAGTTTAAACTTCATCTGACCAAGTTATTTAGATGCTAACTAATAATTTATTAAATTTGGGTGCTGCCCAACTACAAATAAAACATTAAACACAAGAAAAGTAAGAGAAAAATTAAGAGAAATGAGGCAAGGATGACAAAACTGGGCAGGAACAAAAGAAAACTTCCCACATGACTTACATTTGTCCAAAGATAGATTTTCTTTCTTAGAGGCAGAAATCTTTTTCTGTATTGACAGTTTAAAAGCATTTCTGCTAGTATAAGAAAGAATATTTTGATTTTATTTTCCATAATTAATAGAGATAATGGCGATTGTGAGATCTGGAAACATAACCAAATATATCTTCCTGTTTCCATTTTTCTTATGTCAAAAGATACACAATGTATGTCTTTTACTTAATTTATCCTCCAGTCAAGTTAATTCTGGTGCCAAATTACAATTGATTTTAAAAGTAATCTGCATATAATTCCTCATCTCTATGTAGCATCAGAAAGAACTGTTCAGATAACTGTTAAATTAACATCAATTACTTGCCTTGCAATATGATATAATGTCACAAAATTATGTCCTAGAAATGACAGCAATAAATTGAAGATTCAGCAAAACATAGCCATTAATCAAGAGTATCCATTTTCAAAAACACATGCTGAAATATTCAAAATTATTATAGATCGGTCTTAAAGCATTACATAGTTAACAGAACCGCTAATATAGAAACATCTACCTGATTCAGTTGCCCATATTATTAAATCTAGATCAGAAAGAGTATCTGGTTGATTGGTTTTGTTGTTAAACATAAAATGAATCAGGCTGATAGTATAACAATCAACCTACTCAAAAATGATGCCCTCCAGTAGGGTGTAACCACAGCAAAGTAATTCTGTAATTGTAGTCCATAAAAAAAATAGTAACACCTTTGGAAGGTTATAAGATGTTATTCTCAGTTATAAAATGAATCAGGGTGATATCATGAAATATATATTATATTAAGTCATTGCTGTTACTTGATTAATAATAACTGTGATTTAAAAGTCACACTTGATTAGCTTGGGCTGCCTATAATTCTTGAATACTCATAAATTAGTTCATCTAAAAGTTTCAGTGAAGCAAGCAGTAGGAAAATCTATGTTTGACTCTTGTCTGATCAGTAAAAAAGATACAACAAGTATGAATGACAGTAGCAGGAGAAGACCTCTGATAAATGAAATCTGGCAGTAATTGCAATTTTGAAGGGAGAAATGATTTGACAAGTTACTTGACAATGAGCTTGTATTCCTTTGAATAACCCCTCTATTGAGAAGGGCATGCGAAAATGCTATAGTTATCCAAAGAAATAACAAACCAAGCCCACAGACAAGAACTACTGTAAGTAAATTGTGAGGTCATTCTCCATCCAGATCTAAAACATTCCCCTTTTGTCCTTTGTCCTTTTCTTTTTAAATTTTACTATTTTATAGAATTTATTAAATAGATAGGATTTAGCAGTTAACGGTTTGTGGATGATTACTGTCTAAAGATTAGTGAATAAAATATGGAAGATTGCATAAATAAATAGAATTCCATGTTAAACTAGCCAACATAATATCACACTCAGAATGATCACTTTCTTGACAACAATGCTTTGGAAGACATAGGAGAATATAACAATGTATTTCCCAGGACTTCTAGTGCTGTGGTCATTTTATTTTTAATATGTCTACTTTCTCTCTATGAATATTTTAACTATATGTGTTGTTCTATAGGACACTGATATGCCAAAGGACGGTGGATTGACGTTGCAGGTGTTTGGTTTATAATTTTTTTGGTTTATAATTCTAGGAGATGGGAGGTTAGGAGGCTTTCATTTTTACTGTGATTCAGAAGTTCTACCATAAATCCTTGTTGAAATTCTTGTGAAATACCCATTTTAATAATAACATTTAGGACTGTGTATATATATATATATATATATATATATATATATATATATATATATATATATATATATATATATATATATATATATATATATATATATATATACATACAGAAAATAAGACATCCTACTATTAAATACAGTACATTGTGTTGTTTAACTGTTCCCTTTATTTTTTTGAGCAGTATACACACACACACAGAGTGCTTTTTTTCTAAAAAAAGGTGATGGAACTCTCATCTCGGTGAGCGCAGGACAAGGGGGGCGGGGGGCAGCGCTGCTGTAGTCACGGGTGTGAGGGGTGTTGGTGGCAGGTTGCCCCCCAGGGCCGGAGCCAGTGTGGCTGGTGCTGTGGGAGCAGTGGGGCCCACTCTATATGGCGGGGCTGCACGGGGCAGGCAGTGGAGGCAGTGTGGGCCAGGCGATGCAGGGCAGCCACTTAGGCACGCAGGGCGAGGCGACGGTGGCACAAGTCCAGCACCAGGTAGGCCACCAGCCTGGCTAACACAGGTGAGCACAAGGAAGGAGTGCACATGGACTCCGCAGAACCCACCTCCTACTCCTTGTCCTCTCTTACTTACCTAGTTGAGATGGTGTAGTTGGGCAGCAGGGAAGGATGCAAAGTTCCTGCCAACTTGCCTTCACTGCAGACAACTTGCCGGTGCAACGTTTGCCAGCAAGGTCTTTTGGCACGCTCAGCAGCAATTCCTATTGGCTTTAGAAAGCCAATGGGCTTTTGAAAGCCAATAGAGGGAGTACCATAGCTTGTGCAAAAGGTTTTGGGTTGTTTTTTTTGTTTAAAAAAGGGTGCCGGAATCCATTCTGAGCATTCTATAAGAAAAAAAGCCCTGCTTTTATGTTTTAATCTTATGATTTTAAAAATATTGTAAGTTGCCCCAAACCTCGCCATGTGGATTGCATACAAATATTATATAACTGATAAATAAAGGTAGAACATATGTTAAATATACATCAAATGATAATATGCTTCCCTACAAAGTCAATTCTTGCTCAATGACAGACCAAGGAGTTAACTCGGAAAGGCAAGAGGAAAATCTAGAAGAGGTCTGTGCAACTTGTAGAAGGGAAAGGCCCACACTGATAAATTAAAAATCTTTGTGGTCTGCAAAGGAATGCTGGTGGGCTAATCAATGATTTGGTGACTAGAGGAGCATCTACAGTGTTGGAGTTTGTGGTCATGGTAAGCCATGGAGGCACTAGGCAACATGATTTTCAGGGCAGTGGTGGTGATTTTATTACTTTAAAAAAAAGTCTGTGCTCTGTCCAAGGGTGCTTGCTAGGCTGCACGTACAGGCCTGGTCTAGAATTTATTTTGGAGCATTCAACTATCTAGAGCAGGCATGTCAAACTTATTTTGTTTGAGGCAACTTCTTATAAAAGAATTGCCATTAATTTGTTTTAATAAAATAATTTAAATCAATTTTTCACTTGATTTCAAATTAAATGAATTATATTGCTTGACAATGAGATTTTTTTTAGTACAATTGCCAAATGCAATAAACTGGTTTTAGGTATATGTGTGCACTAATTATTTCAAGACCAATACATTTTAACAACATATTCTATTTGTAAATGAATGCAAATGCAAATTATACAACTTTTTGTGCAAAAATAAAACAAAATAACAGATTTAAGAGCTGTTATCATTAGTTATCCTTAGCTAAAAATAATTCCATCATCCAAAACTTTGTTATACTGTATTTAATGAACAGATACTTTGGGATTAAAAAAAAAGACTGACTACATTTGATTGTGTATCACCATGGCATTAAAACAAAATTTGAACAGTGTGTGAAAAATAAAGGTTCCCTAAGCATCTGCTGGCTATATTTATACATTTTCCTTGATAGCACTCTATTGTCTTCTTTTTAGCCTTTTTTTCAACTTCCTAGCTTAAAAAAAGGCAAGGCACTGGGAACTGAAAGTTACAGAGACTGTTTAAGCAGGTTGCTAAGCAACCTGTTGTCCCTTCTTACCCTTTCACTTTTAAATTAGCCTTTAAATTAGCATTTCCTTCAATTTGAGCCATCTGAAGGCCTGTCGCTGCAATGCATTCTGCTGCTCTGCAACCTGACTGCCTGAGGAGAATTTGGTTCTCCGGAACAGTTTCCTTCAGGTTTTTTTGTGTGTGTGTGTCCAAAAAAAGGTGCCGGAATGCTGCTCCTAGCATTCTATGAGAAAAAAAAGCCCTGGATATATCACATATAATTGAAGATTGTAATTAGTTGCGTGTGCACATTCAGCAAGTGTGATGTATTTGTGCTGGCATTTCTAGGCCTGTTTCCAACCACATCCAGAAAAATTTGTAACAAACATTGGAATTCTTAAGGTCATGTTTGGTATTTCCCAGCAATCTGTTCCTGGAAGGAAAAAGCAATCCTAGCTGCGTTACTGATCCCAGAGAAGCATTCGCATGTATGCAGGTATCCTTAGGCTGCCATAGTTATGGATGAGAAATATTAGTTGCAAAGTTGGCATTTCTGGATGTAATACAGATATTTTGGACTTATTTTTGTCTCTTTGCATGTTTGATATTTTTTAAAAGGCATATGCTACTGACTACGCTTATGTTGTTATTGATGTTAACCTCACCATGGAAAATATCATATATTGTTATGTAGGTTAATTATTTAAGGACTGAAGTGCAACATAACTAGATTCTAAATAATCTATTTTTCAAAACACACAACAGTCCAAACAGTAAAAGTAAAGTCCAAATTAAGAATATTTCATTCTTAAGAATTGTTTAAAGTGGTTTAGTTGTAATAGATGGTTAGATTCAAAATAGTTTTCAAGAGTATGTACAAAAGATACTATTTTTTTTCTAGCATCAGCTAAATTAGACATATTACATTGAGAAAAATGTTTCTCATTTCTTTCCTGTTACCTTTATTGATTTCATTGCAGAGATGTTAACATAGGAAATAGATTATTTTGTTATCTAATTTTACCTTCCAAAAGACAGAAGCAGATGAAAAATCTGAGGTTCTTTCCTGTTGGCTTTTTTGAATTAGCTGTTTTAGATTCTAAAAGTTTAGTTCCTAAAAAAGTAACCCTGTAAATAATTTTAATGTCCTCTTCTAGTGCAGGCTCTTTTATGACTCAAGGACTTCAACTCCCAGAATTCCTGAGCCAGCATGGCTCAGCTTGGAAACCTTTCCCTTTTCCCTCAGCATGGCTGGCTCAGGATTTCTGGGAGTTGAAGTCCACGAGTCATAAAAAAGGGCCAAGATTGCCTAGCCCTGCAATAGATGAAGTTGTTTTTTTGAAGAAAAAAAAAGGTGCCGGAATGCTGATGCTGTTCTGAGCATTCTATGAGGAAAAAAAGCCTGTATGTGTATATCTATCTATCTATCTATCTATCTATCTATCTATCTATCTATCTATCTATCTATCGATATAGATATAGATATAGATATAGATATAGATATAGATATAGATGATATAGATATAGATATAGATATAGATATAGATATAGATAGATATAGATATAGATATAGATATAGATATAGATATAGATATAGATATAGATATAGATATAGATATAGATATAGATATAGATATAGATATAGATATAGATATAGATATAGATATAGATATAGATATAGATATAGATATAGATATAACAGAGCCTTGGTGGAGCAGTGGGCTAATGCCTCTTTAAGTAACACCAGCTGCCTGCAATTAGTGCAGGTTCGCATCCCACCAGGCTCAAGGTTGACTCAGCCTTCCATCCTTCCGAGGTAGGTAAAATGAGGACCCAGATTGTTGGGGGCAATTAAGCTGACTTTGTAATAATGCTGCTTGGAGGGGTGTGTGAAAGCAGGCATATACATAGAATGAAGGCTACTGCTAAGCTTGTAAGCCGCCCTGAGTCTTCGGAGAAGGGCGGGATATAAATGGAATTAAAAAAATATATAGACGTGGTGGCTCAGTGGGTTAGGACGCTGAGCCTGTCGATCAGAAGGTCGGCAGTTTGGTGGGTCGAATCCCGAGTGCCGCGTAACAGAGTGAGCGCCTGTTACTCGTCCCAGATTCTGCCAACCTAGTAGTTCAAAAGCACATAAAAATGCAAGTAGAAAAATAGGGACCACTATGGTGGGAAGGTAACAGCGTTCCGTGCACCTTTGGCATCCAGTCATGCCAGCCACATGACCATGGAGACGTCCTCTTTGGCTTTGAAACGGAGATGAGCACCGGCCCCTAGAGTCAGAAACGACTAGCACACATGTGCAGGGGAACCTTTACCTTTACCTTTATATATGTATAAAGTATAGGTAATTTACAAGTATGCAATATGATCTTTGTTATACTGACTACAAGGAACATAGCTCCATTCCATTTCTCATAATGCCAAGAAGCTTGTCAACTGGCGTCTGGGAGTATCTTTCTCCCAATTTCTATATAATGTTTTCTTAATTTTAGTTGGCTGATGAAGGACTACCAGAGAAGCTCAATAAAACAATTGCCCACAATGAAGAATCTAGTTTATTGTAAGGCTTTTTTCAACAATAAACTAGGTTCTTAATTGTGGGCAATTGTTTCATCTCTCAATTTTAAAAGCTGCCATTATTTTTCCCCTAGCAGATATAAAGTCCTAATCATATGTGGATGCCAAGAAATGCAGACAAGATTTCTTTTATAAGGCCTTTATATGTATCTAAGTTTTCCAAGGGTCCTGAAGTTGATAACAAGCCTTTCTGACACCAGGAAAGGATGTAATGCTTGTTTCCACTTCACAATTTGCTTAACCTACTAGCTGCCTCTAGCTCCAAGGATATCTTCATCACTCTAGCATTGATTTGATAGAGTGGACAGAGGGTAGAGTTCAAAAAGAATAATAAAGCCCAATTCTAAATGTAATATTGAATGTTAATAAGTAACATGTAATGTCCTTCATAAATAACATAGGAAATAAATATTGTGAGATTAGCACAAAGTTGTCTGAACTTTCATACAAAAAAAACTGAGGCAACTTTCAGCAATCTAAATTGAAAGATGGGTGTATTAAAAGGTTTTGATGTTTCAGACTTACTTCCTATAAAACAATGAAGAAAATGTGAGGGAAAATACTTCTCACTCAGTTCATAAGAACATATTTAGACTTTAGAGGAGCATATGTGGAGCCAACCATCTTTCATGGAAGCAGAAAGCGGCACAACAGAGATTAAGGTTACCTTGGAAACGGGAGCAATGGAGAAAAATCAAAAATCATGAAATAATTTCTGCTTCTTACCTCCTTTAGTAACAAAGACAGGTAAGGCTAGATCTGAAATAACATGTCTGACACGTGCAATTTATGGCCACCCAACAGAATAGAGTTCACTGGCAAAAATAAGATTTTATTTTGTTCATTTTTGAACCAAAACACTCATAATTGTATTTATAAATGGATTAAAAAAACCTCCTGAGATTTAAAATAACACTAGTCTAAAAGAAGATGAGATTGACAATCAACAGATTCTGAACTTTTCCCTTAAAAGATTTTCCCTTAAAAGATTATATCAACAATTTTATATATATATATATATATATATATATATATATATATATATATATATATATATATATTCTTATTGTCAAAAATGTAATGTATGCTCAAAGTGTCTCATAAATTGCTGTAGGATTTTGTTGTGTTAGACCTGCAATCTATACCTTAATCTAGGATATTGTGACAGTTTGGAAAACAGTCTGACAATTTCCCTGGATTTGTCCCTTCATTCCAATGCAACTCTATATAGTAAACATCCCTATTAATTTATGTAAACATGGATCAATTTTATAAAAAAAAGCCATACATTTACACCACAACATAAATGCTTAAAATCAGGATATTGTGCACATTATTATCAGAAGTATTTTCTAAAACACTAAGGCTGATTTATCTTTTATTTCAGCACTTCTTATTTAAGAGAACCCCACTCCTCCATTATAAAACAGTAATGGATTTAAAAATCAAACATTTTTTGCAAGCATTCCTAGATAGAGTACTTTTTGTATTGATTTGCTTCCTATAAAAGGTAAAGGTAAAGGTTCCCCCACACATGCGTGCTAGTCGTTTCCGACTCTAGGGGCTGGTGCTCATCTCCGTTTCAAAGCCGAAGAGCCAGCGCTTATCCGAGGACGTCTCCGTGGTCATGTGGCCGGCATGACTAGACGCCAAAGGCGCACGGAACGCTGTTACCTTCCCATCGTAGTGGTCCCTATTTTTCTACTTGCATTTTTACGTGCTTTCGAACTGCTAGGTTGGCAGAAGCTGGGACGAGTAACAGGCGCTCACTCTTATACTATACTAACCTCTAAAATTATATTTTCAGATATTTTAGTATTCTTTTCTATTCCTTGTCTATATATAAATATTTGCTTTGTCTATTCAGGTAATTGTGTTCATCTTGTGTCAGAATTTATATTTAGTCCCCTATGGGACTAATTTTTACCAAAGTTCAAAACCTGTGCAAACAGCAATTTGCTTGAGCAGAATTAGTAATATCTTGCATTTACAGATACAAATAGCCATGTAATTATTTTCTGAATTAAGAATTTGCCATACTATCTCAGACTCATTACATGGATTATTTCTTTCCTTAGTAAAATTATGTTTGAATTGTTGTATGCAAAATCATATATTAACTACAGAAAATTCATTTTTTCCCTTGATATTGGTGAAGTAACAATTTGACCAAATACATTGTCAAGACATTGAGAGTCCCTTTGATATATTTGCTGAAGATATTTGAATTGTTCTCATGATATAAAATAGTTAAATATGATTAACCATGAAAAAGGCACCACAAATATGCTCAAGGCTTTATTTATTTTTCCAAATACAACTTGAAAGAGATTTAATCCTAGAATTATGTGGAAGCAGTGGTGGGACTCAGCCAGTTTGCACCAGTTCGGCAGAACCGCTACCTAATTTTTTGTTACCCAGGCCCAGAATGTATTTCCGGAAGCATCATCCATACAGAGAACCGGTTGTTCACATATTTGAATCCCACCACGGTGTGGAAGTAATATTCAGCTTTCTGACTCAAATTCAGCAGTTGTTGTGGACACAAGTAGGGCTGAATATATGAAGCCACTTTAGATTGTTCTTTGTTTATGCAAATTATCTCTTGCTTAATCCCCCCAACAATTTACAGATATTAAAACAGAATATTTTAATGGAATAAAATTATATTGTAAAACATCAAGAACAAAACATCTATTAGTAACTGTTGGTTCTTGACAGAACTGCCTTTTGTTTTGAGAATGTCACGCACATGCACAAACACACAACTGACCACTGACTGTGAGGATGATACTTGTATATGAATGTTTAGCTGAGCCATTGCAAAACCTGCAGGAGCTGATAGAAGAAATAGCAGACTAGGAATAGATAAATTTATCACTACCAAAAACTTTGATTTTCCTCCCAGAGCATCTCCCAAAAGTACTGAAAATTGTAATTTTTTTAATGGTACAGAAGAACAAAATGATTACATCCATGAAAAATTAATCACAGTAACTATTAAATTATTTAAGGTTTATTATTTTAAATGAAATTTAATAGTTTAAAAAGTAGCTTTTAAAATAACTTTAATTCTTACACTTAAGTATTTACATTCAACTCACTTTTTTAAATACTTCCAGTTGTAAAAGAATATGGTACCTCCTAATGTTAAAAGTAGGGACGCGGTGGCTCAGTGGGTTAGGATGCTGGGCTTGTCGATCAGAAGGTTGGCAGTTTGGCGGGTCGAATCCCAAGTGCCGCGTAACAGAGTGAGCGCCTGTTACTCGTCCCAGCTTCTGCCAACCTAGCAATTCGAAAGCACTTAAAAATGCAAGTAGAAAAATAGGGACCACTACAGTGGGAAGGTAACAGCGTTCCATGCGCCTGTGGCGTCTAGTCATGCCGGCCACATGACCACGGAGACGTCCTTGGACAAGCGCTGGCTCTTCGGCTTTGAAACAGAGATGAGCACCAGCCCCTAGAGTCGGAAACAACTAGCACGCATGTGCGGGGGAACCTTTACCTTTACCTAACGTTAAAAGACATGAGCTGTCAATGATTTTATCAACAATTTCAATATTTTTGGCAAACCCAGGGAGTATTTGCAGTTGATTTTTTCCTTGCTTTTAAGATTTATTGAATTCTTTTAATTCAATATGGGTTTTACCCATATTTTGTATGGCAAGTCACTAAAACGCTCAATACCTTAGCAACAGCCCCCCTCAATAACATTGTACATCTAGATATTAGACAAACAGCAAATAAGAACTACAATAACAGGTTAAAGCTAAATATTATCGAGTATGAAACATTTCAGGACTGTCTCTATGAAATTTCATTTTGGAGAGGGAATTATCTCCTTTTTCTTTATTCCTCGGTCTTTTTTGTTTTTATTTTTTTATTTTTGGTAAAAAATAAAGCACGCAATAATATGTGCAATACTTTTCAGTGGTGATAATACACCTAGTCATAGTATATTGCTTTTAAATTGTTAGCTGTTCATGGCATGACCTTAACTGATTTATACTGAGGAGTACATAGTAAAACAGGCTTCAGAATTTAGCCACTTTTATTAGACCTTGGATTGGGAAATACAATTTCCCAAGGCAATTTGCATAAATGATATAAATAGATGAAGATAAAGGCATTTTTCAATACATTTGTCACCAATGTATTTAATTTAAGTAATTAACAAAAGGTTGAGAATACAACTCACACATTCAGTTGAAATGAACTGAATTGTGGGCTTGCTATATTTGATTTTAGAACACAGTTTACCTTTTGAAAAAGAAAATAAATATATTCAATAAGAAGAACCAGCAACTTGTATTGACTCCTTCAGCAACTCAAATAAGCACATTATAACTTCATCAGTGTAAGTCTACTTTATATACTTTTACGTTAGTGTCCAAACTTCTCGTTATATTTTAAATTATAAGGTACCATCCCTAGAACAAGCTGAAGCTCAATAACTGTCAGAAATGGACATCAAAATAGTATGTCAGCTGAAGCCTTTATCCCTTTTCTAAGCAATATATTATAGTGGTATTTAATGCTGAAAACAAAAAAGCATGTTTTTTTTTTCTTGTAGATGTATACAAACCAACATTCCTTTAAGTTATTTTTAAAAACATTTTAAAAAACTTTTTTATAGATTTTGATTGCAGTTTCACGAATCCAAATCTTGTAAGGTGTTTGCTTAGGTGCAATCATTAACAACATTTCCACAGGCAGGTTGGAATTAAAAAATTCAAAATGAGCTGCCAATAAAGTTGAGGCTTTCCCTCCATATCTCTAAATTTAAAATGGTATGGTTTTAAGTAATTGCATCATGATAGGCAATTCTAATACAAAAATTGCCTTGTAATAAATATATAAAGACCGACAAGCTAAATTATCCAAAGAGTAACAATATAATATTCCATTGCTTTTTCAAATTAAGAACTTTGTTATGAAAAGAAACAAGACCTATATAAGCATGAAGTAATGAAGTTTAATTTGGTCTCCAACCCATTTACTGAACAAATTATATTCTAAATTATCTGACTCGCTTTGGACTGTAATTATGTGCAAACAAATAAGAATCCTTCTGAATCTCTTTTGTGATGTCATTTACATGTATATATTTCTAGCATATAGGAACAATGGCATGATTATAATAATAATTAATTGATAGCAGTATGAAAATTATTGAAAGAGAAATAGAAAATCTACGCTACACTGCATATTTTAAAAAGTAGAGATGAAATATGCTTTAAAAATGAAAGGGAGGAATTTAAAAAAAGACTTGGACAAAAATTAATGAATAAAGTCTAATTAAATTCCTCAAAGCAGAAGAAATGTATGGACAGAAAACAATAAAACTACAATGTCCTTCAAATGATGCTTGCAATACTATCCTATTTTCTCTAATCCATAACATGATCTGTGCCATATTGGTTGTCTGGAAGGCCTGGAATCACATTCTACCTGCGAATTTATTTCCTAGTTATAAGACCAACTTCCCTCTCACTGTCACAACTTTCTTTTCTCATTTTGAATTGGGTTTGTAAGGAAAATCTACCTATAACTTTGAAGCCTAACGATGTCTTCATCTTACTGAATACCAGTATTCACTCCCTTTTGCAATAAAAACTTCATAATATATCAATAGATGGCAGTAGCTGAATTCTCATCTAAAAAGATACCTGATGAAAACTTTTAATTGCTTCTTTTTGTAGACAAAACAGATGTTCCTTCTGTACTTAAACATTATTTATGGGCTATTATAAACCAGGGTCAGTTCAATTTTTTTGTATTTTTATTTTATTTTATTTTATTGCTTTCCTTCTGATATCGCTTCTCATCAGGTTTTGTAATATGGCACCAAACTCTTATGGCAAATACTAAAAAAATATCATTTCCAATGTCAGTGAAGGAAATAATGGTACAGGAAAAACAAATAGGTTATGTTTCCCACCCCAAAACCACTAGCCAGCTGCTTCCCAAATTGTACATTTCTGTTAAAAGTTTCAGTTGCAATATTTGGGAGAACAGATCTACTATCATTTTAAATCTTTTATTTTATTTTGAAGGGCTGATGTGATTCATCAAGACCTTATTTGATTTGTAAATTAAGCAGGGACCTGCTTCAAAGCAGTGGGTCTAATCAGATGTCTCTGAAGCACCTCTAAGCACTGCAGAATGCTTTGCAGATTCCATAGGTTTACTGTTTCATCTATATTTGTTGAAGACAATAGATTATAGTAGAACTTTACTTTCCTATATAGGCAGCGCTTGACTTATGACCACAAGAATTTCCATTACCAACCAAGGTAGTTATCAGTTGAGTCACGCCTAATTTTATGTCCATTTTTGCCATGAATAAACAAGTCACTATGGTTGTTAAGAGAATCCGTATTCAGCACATCTGGCTTCCCCCATCGGAAGCCAACTGGGAAGGTTGCAAATGGTGATAGTACGACCCAGGGATACTGCAAATGTCTTATACTTGCAAAATACAAAACCACATTTTGATCATGTGACCATGAGGATACTGCAGCAGTTGTAATTTATCAGTTACTTTTTTCAGTATCATTGTAACTTTGAATGGTCACTAAACAAATGTAAGTCAAGGACTGCCTGTATGGAAAATGGAGAAGTCTTTTAAAGCAGGTCCTACATATTAAAGTCATGTTTAAGAACTCATGAAAAGTTGTGCCTGTACTAAGATTGGAAGGGTGCCATGTTGATGTGAACGATGGGCAGGTTTTCTTTGTGATAGCACTTGCACTTTGGAATTCCTTTTTCTCTTTGCAAATACATGCTAGACATTCTAAGATATTTTCAGGTATTGTTGAAAACATACCTTTACTCTTAGGTCTGTCCTGTTATAATCTCCTTTAACTTCCATTCAGAAAATTGCTTATTTTTTATAGTTTGATTACTTGTATTTGTTTTAAACCACTTTGAAATGTGAATAATATGACAAACAATACATAAGCATATTAAATAGTTAATGCATAAATCATTAGAGCAACATGCATATTTATTTAGAATTAAATAACAGAATAACAGATTTGAAAGGGATCTTCTAGTCCAGGGGTGTCAAACTGCCGACCCACGGGCCAGATGCGTCATCTGGAAGCCGCACCCACCCCATTGCCAGCAATGGAGAAAAATCTCTGATATGTCACGTGACATCACGTGATGACATGAGTTTGACATGTCTGTTCTAGTCCAACAACCTGCTCAAACAGGAGACCCTATACCCTTGGTGGCAAACCTATGGCACACGTGCCACAGGTGGCACGCAGAGCCCTCTTTGTGGGCACGTGCACCATCGCCCCAGTCTTAGGCCTTCAGCTGGGTTTTATAAAACCTTTTCGCTTTAAGCCTCCGCCGCCGTGTGCAAAAAAAAAAATAAAAGGTTCAATCAATCAATCAATTTCAACTTCTTGTGGGGAAAAAAAAGATCTCGCAAAGTTGGAATTGAACTTTTTAGTCCCACCCAGTCTGCCATTATCACCGCAGCCATGCCCACCCAATGGGCCATGCCCACCCAATTGGCCACGCCTACCCATTGAGCCATGCCCACCCGGCACCCGATGATACATAAGTGTGTTTTGGGTTGCAGTTTGGACACTCGGTCTCTAAAAGGTTTGCCATCACTGCCCTACACCATTCCAGACAACTGGCCCTCCAGACTCTTTTTAAAAATTTACAGTGATGGAGCATCCTCAACTTCGGAAGACAAGCCTTTCCACTGGTTATTTGTTCTCACTTAGTTCTAGGTTGCTTCTGACCTTGATTAGTTGTTATTCAGTGTTTCTTGTCTTGCCTTCTAGTGCTTTGGGAAATAGGTTGACCCCTCATGTCTTTGTGGCAGTCCCTCAAATATTATCACTTAAGTCTTAATTTAGATGTTGTTACAAACAATATACAGTATCTGCACAAACAGGTACATTTTTCATTTAAATTTACATTGAATAAATAGTGTTTCTGTTAATAATCATATATTACTCACATCATTTGTGCTTTATGTAATTCAGGCAGTTGGTGGTAATATCTCAAAATGGAAAACTGAATGCCCTTTTAAGTTAGCGTTTTCTGTTTAAATTCTGAAGAGTATAAGAATGCATACTAACAAGCAACTCACAGCTATTTTAAATATGCTTTCAATTTACAGTACATGAATTTAATTGACAGTGAAATTGCAAAGCAAGTTCCTCACACATCAAAAATTAATGTCTAGCAAGTTCATTTTTTAATGATGATCAGAAGACCTTGCTGTGTGCTATATTGTGGCTATTTCTGCACAACATTATTTCTAGCAACTTCTTTAACTTAGTTGGATTTTCACGCAGAAAAGTACTTCGGTGTCCTTAAATGCTCTTTGAAAGTTGCAATTGGGTAAAATCTTGTTTTATATTGTAGGCTTATAATAGCCCTTTGGCCCTCAAGTGTACTTCTTCAACCTTTTTACTTTTATTGCTGAAAATGTATGGCACTTGCCATTGCCACTGCTAGTATAAGGGCTCAGATAGGTATATCATGATTTCTTTCCCATAGGCATCGCATCATGTAATTCAAACACATAAAAAGAAAGCACCCAAAGATGTTTTTGTAAAACTCAGTCTATACCAACATTTCTCCATCCCTGATTTCTACAGTAATACTTTATACTTATACCAAAATTAGGTTCATTATAATTATCAGTGGTAGACAACTTTTTAGTGGTAGAAAGTATGGAATGGACTAGAAATACAGTTTAAAACTGTCTTAAATTAATAAAGGTAAAGGTTCCCCCGCACATGCGTGCTAGTCGTTTCCGACTCTAGGGGCTGGTGCTCATCTCTGTTTCAAAGCCGAAGAGCCAGCGCTTGTCCGAGGACGTCTCTGTGGTCATGTGGCTGGCATGACTAGACGCCAAAGGCGCATGGAACGCTGTCACCTTCCCACCGTAGTGGTCCCTATTTTTCTACTTGCATTTTTATGTGCTTTCGAACTGCTAGGTTGGCAGAAGCTGGGACGAGTAACAGGCGCTCACTCTGTTATGCGGCACTCGGGATTCAACCCGCCAAACTGCCGACCTTCTGATCAACAAGCTCAGCATCCTAACCCACTGAGCCACTGCGTCCCTTCTTAAATTAATATTAGGGCTTATTCATATGTTCATTTTTGTGTGTGAGAGAGTGATAGAGAAGAGAGACAGATGGAGAGAACTGACTTTCAAACTGTCATATAGGTATACTGGTGTGCACCTACACACAGCACACACACACACACACATATTTTATAGCAGTTGAATACGAACTAGAGAGGTCATTGGGATATGTGAGAAATATGCATGGTAACATTACAATAAAAACCCTGGTTTCAGTACTTTTGTCAGATGTCAAGAAATAGGTACAAAAAGGGTTGTGTGTTATTGTTTTCATCTGCACAGGTAGCAATTGTTGTCTATGATATGAGACATTTGTCAAGTACAATGATATTAAATATAGAAATAAACATTCATAAATCATTGGGATAATTTCCATAGAAGATGCTTATTTATTTATTTTTTGCTTCTTATAAGTAATGCATTTTAAAGGATTTTCACAATATAAGACACTGATGGTCAAAATAGAAAAAAAGTGATGCATTTTTATATTCCAATGTTTACAACTATAGGCAAGATAGAAAAAAATCCACATTTTTGTTTTCTTGGCCCTTATATAATTATACAACTTGCTCTTAGACATATTTACTTCTTTAATTTTGTATACTGTAATTTCATTTTAGCAAGCACCATATCTTTTAGAGGAGTGCACAGAAATGCTTTAAAGTGCTATGAACTTGCTCCAACAACCATTCAGAAAGCATTAGCTGTCTTTTTTTTTGCCTTATGCGATCAAGTAATTATCTAAGCATTTTCTACGTTAACACAGATTTTCTTTTAAATTAAGAAAGACAAAAGAGTAATTTACTGTATTGCAAAATTATCATGCATAAACATGTTAACCCAGACCTCAGGGAGAAATGTGCTGGGTATTTTGTATTATTTATATGAATAGCTCAGATAATATGTAATGGCTTGTACACATAAAATTATATTTAGACTATATTTTAACCTGAAAAAGTCACAAATTGAGCCCAGATATGTGTGTGTGTGTGTGTGTGTGTTTTAAATGTTTGTTAAGTATTTAGAATGTAGAATGCACTTGCTTAAGTCCCAAACATGGGACAGATCTTATTTCCTGTTTCAGCCTAACCCAAGGCCATCTACAGGAAGTAGCCACAGCAGTGGCAGTTCATATTTCTGTAACTTTTTTGGGGCTTGCTAACAAAGAATAAAGAGAGACAGATATGATCATTTCAAACTTATTTGTTCTCATCAGTCAGCCATACCCTTCTGAGATTTGAACCTGGGCCGACTGCATCTGAAGCAGCTGTTTTAAAGCCTAGGCCACAGGCTCTCTCTCTCTCTTTGTTAGCTGAGAAGCAAGGGAGATATGTGTTAAATGTTTGTTAAGTATTTAGAATGCACTTGCTTAAGTCCCAAACATGGGACAGATCTTATTTCCTGTTTCAGCCTAACCCAAGGCCATCTACAGGCAGTAGCCACAGCAGTGGCAGCTCATATTTGTGTAATTTTTTTTTTTGGCTTTTGTATATATATATATATATATATATATATATATATATATATATATATATATATATATATATATATATATATATATATATATATATATATATATATATATATATATATATATATATATATATATATATATATATATATATATATATATATATATATATATATATATATATATATATATATCACTGTCATAATTACTGACAATCACTAAGTGAGGCAGTGACTAAATAAGGATTGCCTGTAATGTTGTTAGGATCATTGTATCTAAAATTACTAAGCTGTTAATCGCATACTCCTTCTCTATACCTATATTGTATCATAGCTTTATGTAAAATAGTCACAACATTGAATAATAGTGTTTATAATGCAGTAATGGATATACTCTGAACCATGGGTGTCAAACTCAATCACATCATGTGGCATATCATGACATTTTTGCCTTTGCAGAACCGGGGTGGGTGTGAACCACGTGGCCGGGGTATCTGGCCCACGAGGCACCCGTTTGACACCCCTGCTCTACACCCTACAATTTGATGTAGTGGTTAAGGCATCAGCCAGCTAGGTGGCGAGTCACTTTACCTCAGTCCTAGGAAGCAGGCAATGACAAACCACTTCTGAAAAACCTTGTCAGGAAAACTGCAGGGATTGTCCAGGCAGCCACTGGGAATCGGTCAAACTTGAATGGAAGAAGAATTACTTAGAATTAGTTTCTAAAAATGTAAATATGTTTGTTTATTTGCATTAAAATTTATAGCTTAGTCCGAGCTCTATAAAATTGCTGATAGTATAATATTGCTATTGTTTAAAACAATAATTGATATGGAGTCCTTGACAGTTTTTGGATTTGTCTTGGTCTAAGTTTTCATCATAATTTCGGATTCCTTGTTGGTATTTATGCAGTTAGAAGACACCTTAATCTCTCTATACATGAACATAGTCAACTACAGTTTTACCTGGGAAACTGCTGTGATCATCTGACTTAGACCAAATCAAATCCACAAACCCTTGAGAATTCCTGAAGTTTGATCTTCAGACAAATTAGCCTTCAATAGATACATTGTCGATTGTTAAATTGTTAAATGAAAACTTGAATTGGTTTATGAGGGTAATTTAGGCAATATCTCTATTCAGTACTAAAAACAAAAGCTTCTGCCACTGTAACAACATGGATTTGGTCATCATCATCATAATAAAAGCAGAACGCCATGGTCTATATGAAGAATGAATATGGGGAATTTTTTGAAATAATAGAATCAGATGCTACATGGCTTTCCACTCATTTAGCCATAAAATCTGTGGAATAAAATGTGAACAGATTAAAATGTGGCAGAATTAAAGATAAAAGTATAAAGAGTAAAAATTAAAATATAAACAGAATTAAAAAAAAGAAGAACAGCTAAGTAAACAACATTAGGTTTCAAATGACACGTACATGAAAATTGATTTAAGAAAGAAGAATGCAAAATCAAGTTTATTTTCTGGAAATATAGCAAAGTATAAAAGCCCAACCAATAAAAGAATTCAAAGTACACTGAAGGTGTCACCCTGAATGGAGAGGAAACATTTGCTGCCAAATCGCCAAGCTCAGAGGTCAAACCAACAGCCCAAATAAAAGAATAAAATAAAGAATAAGAATAAAATAAAAGGATTTAATTGATTTAATCAATTCCAATGTTGCATTATTATTACATGTATTAAGAAAAAGTTATGATTTAAAAGGCACAACAGACAATATTAAGAAAAACGCAATATGGTGGAGCCCCCATTTTGGATAGTGAGGTATTAAGAATTCTTTTATTACTAATGGTACAAATCAAACCTTATGATTTAATGGTGAGAAGAACATTTTATAATCATATATCAGGCTTTGTACCAAACATACATTTTTGTTCATGTATATCTCCCCCTATACACTAGAGGTTGCTCCTTGTTGTGTACTGAAATTACTTTCTCTTGCAGCTGTGATCCACTGTCTTTTTTTTCCTAGAGCCTGATTATTTCATCTTAAAATAATTCCCTTCCCAATAAAATTCTGTCCTTGTCTACTCAGAAGTAAATCTCACTGGATTTCTTTAAGTAGGAAGAAGTCTCACAACACAGTCAAGGCTCTGTCTGTGTTCCTTCGCTAGGGCCCTGCACTATCTTTATAATTTTACTATATGTTCCAGCGATAACAGGCCATCTTGCCTTTGGTGAATTTTATGCAGCATTATCACTTAAGCTGTATACTTTACAGTTTGTGGATTCCAATATTCTGTTTCTATATAAAAATATTGTCCTATTTCTTTAGTATGATAGAATGATAAGAGATAGAAGAACTATAATTTGCTGAGCTCCATTGTGTCAAACTTAACATTAAGAAAACCAAGATCATGGCATCCGGCCCTCTCAATTCCTGGCAAATAGATGGGGAAGAAATGGAGGTAGTGACAGATTTTATTTTCCTGGGCTCCAAGATCACTTCAGATGGGGACTGTAGCCAAGAAATTAAAAGACGCTTGCTCCTTGGGAGGAAAGCCATGGCAAATCTAGACAGCACACTAAAAAGCAGAGACATCACCCTTTCAACAAAAGTGTGTATAGTCAAGGCTATGGTCTTCCCAGTTGCAATGTATGGCAGTGAAAGTTGGACCATAAGAAAGGCTGAGTGCCAAAGAATTGAGGCCTTTGAACTATGGTGTTGGAGAAGACTCCTGTGAATCCCTTGGACTGCAAGGTGATCAAACCGGTCAGTCCTAGAGAAAATCAACCCTGACTTCTCTTTAGAAGGCCAGATCCTGAAGCTAAAACTCAAATACTTTGGCCACCTAATGAGAAGGAAGGACTCACTGGAGAAGAGCCTAATGCTGGGAAAGATTGAGGGCAATAGAAGAAGGGGACGAGAGAGAATGAGGTGGCTGGATGGAGTCACTGAAGCAGTAGGCGTGAGCTTAAATGGACTCCAGAAGATGGTAGAGGACAGGAAGGCCTGGAGGAACATTGTCCATAGGGTCACGATGGGTCGGACACGACTTCGCAGCTAACAACAACAACATTGTGTCAATGGCATGGAAGTTCTGTGGAGAAAAGTTTTTTCACGGACTGCAGAGCATGTGGTTTTGTGTGCAACCTGCATCTCCCAGATTGGGCTTTGCTTGTTTGTGTGGACCAGTTGCTGGCATGCCACAGCCTGGTATCGGACTATGGACTGTGGGTTGGGGACCCCTGACTAAAGCCCACCTTTTATTTTTAGGGATTGCCTCTCGTCCCCAGTTTCCATGACTTTCACTTGTTTACCCAGATGTGTACACATAAGAATACCAATTATCCTTCCTTCACAGACATTCTTGTCTTTGTACTGATATGTACCCTTCTACTTTTTCTTATTGTTTTTGAAATGAAAAAGGGCATTTTACAGTACTATGGGCTGGAAGTAGGAAAGCAATGAAAATAGTTCCTTGATGGAGAAGGTGTACCAGGCACTGCAGCCTATTGGCACTGGGCCTGCCACTAGTTAAGAATGAAGCACCTGAGAACAACAACTTTGCCTTACATAAGAAAATACTGTTGTCATGGTTCTGACAGACAGAGATGAATAAAGCAGAACTCCGATGTTTGAAAATTCCTCAAATAACATGTTTATTAGTTACAAAGTATAAAGGTAAAGGTAAAGGTTCCCCCGCACATGCGTGCTAGTCGTTTCCGACTCTAGGGGCCGGTGCTCATCTCCGTTTCAAAGCTGAAGAGCCAGCGCTTGTCTGAGGACGTCTCTGTGGTCATGTGGCCGGCATGACTAGATGCCAAAGGCGCACAGAACGCTGTTACCTTCCCACCATAGTGGTCCCTATTTTTGAATTGAATTTATTGAATTTATTAAATTTATATGCCGCCCTTCTCCCTAAGGACTCAGGGTGGCTCACAACAATAAAAAGTTAAAAACATAAAATACAAAATTTAAAAAAGAATTAAACAATGAAGTAAATACATAACAATAGACCCAGTAAAACCAAATTTAAAACTAAAGTCAGTCCAGGCCCAATTGTTGGAACATCCATATCTTCAGGTCACAGTGGAAAGACCGAAGGTCAGGGGCCATCCTCAGCTCCGGGGGCAGTTCATTCCAGAGGGTCGGTGCACCCACAGAGAAGTCTCTCCCCCTGGGGATCACCAGCTGGCATTGCTTAGCTGACGGCACCCTGAGGAGGCCGACTCTGTGCGAGTGAACTGGGCGATGGAAGGTTGATAATGGCAGCAGGTGGTCTGGCAAGTACCCTGGGCCTAAGCCATGTAGGGCTTTAAAAGTGATTATCAGCACCTTGAATCGCACCCAGAGGACAACTGGAAGCCAGTGCAGCTTGCGCAGGAGTGGTGTAACATGGGAATATCGAGAAACTCCCATAAGCACCCGCGCGGCCGCATTTTGCACCAGCTTAAGCCTCCGGGTGCACTTCAAGGGCAGCCCCATTTAGAGAGCGTTGCAGGCGAGAAGTGACAAGGGCATGGGTGAGTGTGCATAGGGCATCTCGGTCCAAAAAGGGGCGCAACTGGCGCACCAGGCGAACCTGTGCGAAGGCCCCCGTTAGATGATCCTCCAAGTTAAGCCATGAATCCAGGAGGACACCCAAGTTGCGAGCCCTTTCAGAGGGGGGCAATACCTCCCCCCCATTAAAAGAGGTGGAACATGTTGGACAATATGAGATGCCGGTATCCACAGCCACTTGGTCTTGGAGGGGTTCAGCCTGAGCCTGTTCCTTCCCATCTAGACCTGCACCGCCTCCAGGCACCAGGACATCACATCAAGGGCATCACTGGGTTGGTTTGGGGTGGAGATGAACAACTATGTATCATTATGCATATTGGTGATACCTCACCCCAAAGCCATGGATGATCTCACCCAGCGGCTTCATATAAATGTTAAACAGGAGGGGGGAGAGAACCGACCCCTGAGGCACCCCACAAGTGAGGGGCCTCGGGGTAGATCTCTGCCCCCCTGCCAATACAAACTGCGAGCGGCCCGAGAGGTTGGAGGAGAACCACCGTAAAACAGTGCCTCCCACTCCCAACCCCTCATGCCGCCACAGCAGGATACCATGGTCAATGGTATCAAAAGCCGCTGAGAGGTCAAGTAGGACCAGGACAGAGGAACAACCCCTGTCCTGGGCCTGCCAGAGATCATCTACCAGTGCGACCAATGCCGTTTCTGTGCTGTAACCGGCCCTGAAACCGGACTGGTACGGTCCAGATAGTCTGCTTCATCCAGGAATTGCAGAAGCTGATGCGCCACAACACTCTCAACAACCTTCGCTACAAAGCGAAGGTTGGAGACAGGACGATAGTTATTCAAGGAGGCCGGGTCCAAAGCAGGCTTCTTGAGAAGGGGCCTCACCACCACCTCTTTTAAGGCAGAGGGGAAGACATCCTCCATTTCTACTTGCATTTTTACGTGCTTTCGAACTGCTAGTTTGGCAGAAGCTGGGATGAGTAACAGGCGCTCACTCTGCTATGCAGCACTCGGGATTTGACCCGCCAAACTGCTGATCTTCTGATCGACAAGCTCAGCATCCTAACCCAGTGAGCCACTGCGTCCCTTTACAAAGTATAAGCATGGTCAAAAATGAAACCAAGTCTGAATACACAAGTAACAATTGCCCAATACTCCCCAATATACAAATTTGGCTGGCTTTTTATGCAACACCCAGTCCCTAGTTGCGGGAGCAACAGATGACCTTGGTTCCCACAGGGCAGAATATTATTTTGACTAACAAAGCACCTGGGCAACCCCCCTCCCTCTGTTTTATGAGGCAACCTTAGAATGAGAAGGAAAATGGCTGCAGCCATGCTCATTTGTAGAGTTTTCCAATCAAAGCTGTAAAACAGTGGTGCCAATACATTTGTGATAGATGGGAGACAGTAGTAATAGTAAGCTATCTGTTCTTGCAATAGAAAATGATGGTTTATGGTGATGGGTTGAGCAGAATATGCAGATCTGCCCATATAGTCACATTAGTTTGGAATTTCAGTAAGTTGTAAGCATACACAGGAAAATTAGAAATGTATCAACATCCCAGCATTCAGTTATTATTGCTTATATGTTGGATTTTAACTAATTTTTTAAATCAAAAATTGCTTCTGAAAGGCAGGATGCAAATATTAAGTCCAGCGAATTATTATAATTCACTGGATTCTTTCCACTGCTAGATATAATTGTAAAATAAATATAAATATAAATAAATTTCTTCTGATAAAAAGAGGGTGCTATCAGCCAGCTGCCAGGAGAAATATATCAGAAATCATGAATAAAACACTTCCGACTCATTATATATAATATAATACCTTAGAAACCCACACATTCATAAAGCATTCTCCTCAATGTTCAAAATTAAATTAAAATCCCATCACAAGATGACATCATAAACCCTTCATTTCTTGAAGTTTTCTACTGAAAGCTGCCCCCTAAGGAAATTGTTTGTGCAAGACAAAGATAAATAATGCAGTTAGTCCTTGCTTAATGACCTTGGAGCATGGCAAAAAGAGATGTTGCCTATGAAATAATCAGGCAAGAGAGGGAGGAGCCTCCAAGAACCTATGGTCAGAGAAACTTAGGAAGGACCTGCTCTAAGAGATCAAACAGTTAAAAATGGTGGCTGGAAATTTATACCTTCAGAATTGTAATACTGATGTCAGCAATCCAGACAGGAAACTGGAATTTACGAGCTAAATCTACTTTATTTGTAAGGATAAATTAAGAGAATCTTGCAAGTCTGAAGATACAAACTTTCTGCTTCCACCTTTAACCATCTGATACTTTAGGGTGGGTTAAGTTTCTTTTTTTGAGTGTTAAGTTGTCCTCTTTTCTTCATCTCCCAAGGTCATTCACACAAAGTTACAATGGCACTGAAAAAGTAGCTTAATGAGTGGCATTTGTACTTAAGACTGTTGCAGCAAAGTCACATGATTGCCATTTGACCGCTTCACAGCTAGCTTTCAACAAGAAGAGTCAACGGAGGAGTTTGCAGTACAATGGCAAGTTTCAGTTGTCTAATGACTTGCTTAACAATCATGACTGATTTACTTAATAACCATGTTAGAAGTGAGGTTGCAAGTCCATCATAGTCACATGATGTTTTGCTTAAAAACCATACTACTTAGCAACAAAGTTGCTGGTCCCAATTTTGATCATTAAGTAATGACTACTGCACGTTACTAACTTTTTTAAGGTTTAACCAACAAGCAAAAACATAAAAATCCTATTTTCCAATCCTTGACTATACTTGGGCTTATGTCTGTATTTGCTTGATATGCTTTCCCATTTAGATTTAAATTTTTAGATTTTAAAAAAAATCCTGCCATTATTATTTTTTAAAATAGCTCAAACATACCTACTCCTCCTCCTATTTCCCAATCTAAAGATGTGGAGCAGTAAAGTTGAGGCTTTTGAATTATCTTCGTCCTGAAGCACCATGCCACTCATAACTAATAGTTATGAATTCATAACGAATAGTTAATAAATAAATATTCTCCTAGGAGCAGTGTTTCCTCCAAAAATATACTTAGCTTGAATTAATTTATGTTTTCAAGCTAATTTTTGTTTTAAATTTCAAAGATAAAACATTGGAATCTATCCAAAATTTCCCTTGTCCTATGTATAAAAAATCTTTTTTTTTACAAAGAACGAAGCTTCATATACATGTAAAAAGCTACAGCTTTTACAATCAAAACAGAGTAATAAATTTCTATTTTTGTGTTGTTTCTTATAGCCTTATTATTTATTAGAAATGCCACTTCAAGAATATTTCATGAAAACAACTGGGTGTATGTTTGGTGTTAGAATACAGCTGGAAGGGACCTTGGAGGTCTTCTAGTCCAGCCCCCTGCTCAAGCAGGAAGCCCTATACCATTCCAGACAAGTGATTGTCTAGCCTCTTCTTAAAAACCTCCAGTGATGAAGCCCCCACAACTTCTGAGGGCAAGCCGTTCCACTGGTTAATTGTTCTCACTGTTTCTCCTTCATTTTAGCTTGTTTCTTTCCTTAATTAGTTTCCATCCATTGTTTCTTGTCCTGCCCTTTGGTGCTTTGGAAAGTTAACCCCTTTGTAGCAACCCTTTTAATATTTGAATATATGAAAATGTGAAATCAAATGTGAAAAAGTCTTTAACACAAGTGGAATAAATCAAAACGCTGCCTTAAAAAAAACTTTGTTGGAATCAGTGCTGGGTGTGCAGCACCACCAAATAAGAAATAAAGTTGATTCGGACTGGTTTGGACTCCAGCTGGGCAGAGTCTGACGATCAGGACACGGGTGGTCTTGTCAATGTTATCTGGGAGGAGTTTGATTCTGTGACCCCCTGATGAAGTGGACAGGATTATGGGGAGGTTGAGCTCCACCACATGTTTATTGGATCCGTGCCCTTCTTGGCTGGTTTATGCAGCTAGGGAGAGGACACAAGGCTGGTTCCAGGCGGTTATATCTGCTTCTTTGAGTGAGGGTAATTTCCCCACCGTCTTGAAGGAGGCGGTGGTGAGACCCCTCCTCAAGAAGCCTGCCTTGGACCCAGCTGTGTTGAACAACTTTCGCCCAGTCTCCAACCTTCGCTTTCTTGCGAAGGTTGTTGAGAGTGTGGTGGCGCATCAGCTCCCTCTGGTCCTGGATGAAGCGGATTATCTGGACCCGTACCAATCGGGTTTCAGGCCCGGGTACAGCACGGAGACGGCATTGGTCGCTCTGGTGAATGATCTCTGGAGGGCCCGGGATAGGGGATATTCCTCTGTCCTAGTCCTATTAGACCTCTCGGCGGCTTTCGATACCATCGACCATGGTATCCTGCTGCGGCGTCTCAGGGGATTGGGAGTGGGAGGCAGCGAGAGTTGTCTTGGGAGTTTCCCGGTACTCCCATGTTACACCTTTGCTCCGCGAGCTGCATTGGTTACCAGTTGTCTTCCGGGTGAGGTTCAAGGTCTTAGTGATGGTTTTTAAGTCCTTACATGGCATGGGTCCGGAATACCTCAGGGACCACCTGCTGCCGGCGTCGACTCCCCTCCGCCCTGTGCGTTCCCACAGAGAGGGCCTCCTCAGGGTGCCTCCGGTCAGAGAATGCCGGCTGGTGGCCCCCAGGGGGAGGGCCTTCTCTGTGGGCGCCCCGGCTCTGTGGAATCAACTGCCGGTTGAGCTCCGGATGGCACCGGATCTCCGCTCCTTCCGGCGTGGGTTAAAGACCCATTTATTCAAACAAGCTGGCCTGGCCTGATGGGGAGTTAACTTAGGGTTTTAATATTTGTATATTCTTACTGTTTTATTTTGGGCATTAATTTAATTCTTTTTTAACTTTTGTACTTTTGTATTTTTATTATATGCCCTGTTCACCGCCCTGAGTCCTTCGGGAGAAGGGCGGTATAAAAATTTAATAAACTATAAACTATAACTAAACTATAAAACAGCTATAGAAGGTTGCCAAATATTATTGCACTGAGAAATACTTTAACCCCTGCATTAGTTTTTCATGTTTCTCTGGTTGCAGTCATAGGTTTAACAATCATAGGTTTTACATACTTAATGAATTACATATGGATACTGTTAAGGTACTGGCCCCGAAACCAGTACCTTGTTAAACCCATGTATAATAAATATTGGGATGGTAATAAATCTAATAAAACTAATCTAATCTAGACAAAATGTTATATCCTTTGTTTGGATTGATTTTATGTTCAAGAAGACATATTATTCATATTCAGGTAGAAGGAAATAAGGAAGACACAATTAGATTTAATATGATTGGTTCAGTAGAATGTATTTATATCACTTCCCAAATTTAAAGTAGGGTTGATTTTATATTGTCCAAAATAACAACATAAATCCCATTCAGAAAAGAGCATTTTTCATGCATGTTAGCTTTTTAAAATTAAAACAAAATAATAAATACAAAGGAAAAGCAAATCCATTAAAAAATGAATCAATAAATAATCAGGGTAGCTTCCATTCTCACTCACATATTCTTGCTACTTTGTTGTTTAGAGAAACTGTTCCCCATAGCAACATCTTCTTAATAGCAGGTAAGCAAAATCAAAGTATATTTTCCTCATCATCTTTGCCTCTCCCTTTTAAAAACTAAAAATCAACTGATCCCTCCCCTCTGCACCACACAGCTTGCAGCAAGTTTCACTCTATGATTAAACTTGAACAGGTTTCCAAAATCTGTCTATTTGGCTTGTTGTAGTTGGCTATCTCCTTTTTCAAGAAGATTATACACAGAGTACAGGTGGTCCTCGAATTAGGACCTCAATTGAACCAAACAGTTCTGTTGCTAAGTGAGATATTTGTTAAGTGAATTTGTTCTATTTAACAACCTTTTTTGCTTCAGTTGTTAAGTGAATCACTGCAGTTGTTGTTACTAACAGGATTGTTAAGTGAATCTGGGTTCCCCTTTTGACTTTGCTTGTCAAAAGGAGATCATGTGACCCCGGACACTGCAACCATCATAAATACATGCCAGTTGCTAAGCGTCCAAATTTTGGTCACATGACTGTGAGGATGCTGCAAGAGTCATAAGTGTGAAAAACACATAAATCACTTTTTTCAGTGAACAATCACTATTTTATAGGTGGTACCTTGCTCAATAGTAGCAACTGTGAGAGGGATCTTGGAGTCCTAGTGGACATTCATTTAAATATGAGCCAGAAGTGTGGTGCAGCTGCCAAAAAAGCCAACACAATGCTAGGCTGTATTAACAGAGTTTCCCTCTGTGAAGTACTAATACCACTTTACAATGCCTTGGTAAGGCCACATTTGGAATACCTCGGGGACCACCTGCTGCCGGCGTCAACTCCCCTCCGCCCTGTGCGTTCCCACAGAGAGGGCCTCCTCAGGGTGCCTCCGGTCAGAGAATGCCGGCTGGTGGCCCCCAGGGGGAGGGCCTTCTCTGTGGGCGCCCCGGCTTTGTGGAATCAACTGCCGGTGGAGCTCCGGATGGCACCGGATCTCCGCTCCTTCCGGCGCGGGTTAAAGACCCACCTGTTTGAACAAGCTGGCCTGGCCTGATGGGGAGTTAATTTGGGTTTTAAATATTTGTATATTTTATTGTTTTATTGTTTTATCTTGGGCATTAATTTAATTCTATTTTAACTTTTGTAGTTTTGTATTTTTATCATATGCCCTGTTCACCGCCCTGAGTCCCTCGGGAGAAGGGCGGTATAAAAATTTAATAAAACTGAAACTGAAACTGGAATACTGCATACAGTTCTGGTCACCACAATGTAAAAACGATGTTGAGAGTAGAAAGAGTACAGAGAAGAGCAACAAAGATGATCAGGGAACTGAAGGCTGAAACATACAAGGAACGGTTGCTGGAATTGGGTATGTCTAGTTTAATGAAGAGAAGGACGAGGGGTGACATGATAGCAGTGTTCCAGTATCTCAGGGGCTGCCCCAAAGAAGACAGAGCCAAGCTATTCTCCAAAGCACCTGAAAGCAGGACAAGGAGCAACGGATGGAAACGGATGGAACGGATGGAAAATAACCAAAGAGAGAAGCAACCTAGAACTAAGGAGAAATTTTATGACAGTTAGAACAATTAACCAGTGGAACAACCTGCCTCCAGAGGTGGTGAATGCTCCAACACTGGAGGTTTTTAAGAAGAGACTGGACAGCCATTTTTATGAAATGGTATAGGGTTTCCTGCCTGAGCAGGGGGTTGGACTAGATGACCTAGGTCCCTTCTAACCTTTATTATTATTATTATTATTATTATTATTATTATTATTATTATTATTATTATTATTATTATTATTATTATTCCCTTGAATTCTATTAAAAACAGACAAACAGAAAAAATAATCTTTGAGAAGGGAAACTGAAGACGTTTAGAGTAAATTATTAAAATTTAACTCAACAGTTTCTCACATCCCTAGATAGATCATTTTAACAGCATTCAGGAGTGACAAGTCATAAATTTATGAATGTGTGTTCTGCAGGGATCTAAAGTTCAAACTTTGGAAACTTCTAGTTGGAAGATTCAGTTAGTGGTTGATGTTAATGGTGTCTTGCATACAGCAGAAGAAAGAGGGGGGGGGAAACATAAGCATTCGACCAGTTGCTTGATTAATGACAAGAATAAAGGTAAAGGTAAAGGTTCCCCCGCACATGCGTGCTTGTCGTTTCCAACTCTAGGGGCCGGTGCTCATCTCTGTTTCAAAGCTGAAGAGCCAGCGCTTGTCTGAGGACGTCTCCGTGGTCATGTGGCCGACATGACTAGACGCCAAAGGGTCACGGAACGCTGTTTCCTTCCCACCGTAGTGGTCCCTATTTTTCTACTTGCATTTTTACGTGCTTTTGAACTGGTAGGTTGGCAGAAGCTGGGACGAGTAACAGGCGCTCACTCTGTTATGCGGCACTTGGGATTCGACCTGCCAAACTGCCGACCTTCTGATCGACAAGCTCAGCGTCCTAACCCACTGAGCCACCGCGTCCCTTGATTAGAGGAAGAATAATATACAATAAATTGATAGGAAAGAACTGTACATTCTTGAAAGTTTAGCACGTAGAAAATAATACAGAATGTCTACAGAACATTTTGTTTCAATGTTTTATCAGCAAAACTTCATCTTGCAAAATAAATAAATAAATAAATAAATAAATAAATAAATGGTTAGACCTATTTCCACTGGGTTTTTATTTGGGATTGCAATCTAGTGGATGTTACAACAGTGCTCTTTTTAAAGAAAAGTCTACCATCTTAAACCTCTGACTCAGTAACTGTGACATTCACAGTATAGATTTTTAACAGCTTCTGCAGATGGGTCATCTTCAATTGAATGCAGGGTCTTATTTTCAGTTGCAATCTAGATAAAGCAAAGATAAAAATTGCATCTGCTGTAATTTTTGTTAATAAATTTGTTTGCCAATATTAGTCAGGATGAAGATTCTCAAATTCACTAATTGCTTTTAAACATAGATTTGTTGTCAGACTATATTTCTCTTGAAATGGAAAGCTGAATGTAAATTCAGCCAGTTCCCTGAACATTTATGCAATTTATGCTGCAGAGCTTTCATTCTTTCAGACTTCTCTGTAATGAGAGAACGTTAAAGTAAAAAAAAATAACCTCTCTTATTAAAAAAAACAACGAACAAATCCCTGATCTTCTAGGGAACGTAACAAGTAAAATAGAGTTTAAGACATGGAGAAATGCCTCTCAGTTTAAAGACATCGCCTATAACAGTGATATTGCTATATAATACCTAAAGCCTTTTCATTTCAAAACTCCTGAAGTTATTCCAAGTGAAAAGGCAGAAGATGTTATGTTGAATCTCTCAAGTTGGAAAGTTTATCAAATTATGTGCTTGATAAAAATGGCTAATGACAAAAATAAAAATAAAAAATAAAAAAATGGCAATTTTAGAAAAGCAAATACTTATATGGATATGCATCTGGTTATTTATTCAGAAGGGTTATTGTTAATTACAGAATGCTCTGCTCTATTCTCATGAAAAAAAAGAAAATCAGAAGAAGAAAAAAATGCGACAAATATTGGGAATATCATTTTTGAGTAAAGGTAAAAGCTGACTGTAAAGCATGGTGCTCATTTCTGCTTCTTGGCCAAGGGAGCCAGCGTTGTCTGAAGACAATCTCTGTGATCATGTGGCCCACTTGGCTATATACCGAAGGTGACCAGACTGCTGTTACTTTCCCACCAAAGTGATGCCTATTAATCTTCCAGTAAGGAGAAGATTGTAACGATTTTCCTTATTAACTGCAATCATGTGAAAAAAATATCTATCTATCTATCTATCTATCTATCTATCTATCTATCTATCTATCTATTTATTTTGTATGATGTAACAGAATACAGCAATAATCCATAAATTTCCAGAGGCAGCCTATAAAACGCATATCAAAATGTAAACACCAGAATGATGAATTGTTTTAAAAATGCACAATACAAAATGAAGAATAAAATTATGAATAAAATAAAATTATGTATGAACGGTTACTAGAGTGGTCAAGCCAATGGCTGGATATCTAGATTGTTTAGCCATTGGACCACAGTGCCTTCGAGATGATGTAGTTCTTGCAGGGATCCAAGAGAACCTTTTGAGAGGACATTCCAGAGCAATATGAGGTAAAGTTTGCTGGTCGTTCCCCCAGTCACAGCATTATCAACCAACCCCTATCTGTATTTCCAATATTGATACCTGCCATGGTTGATTCAGATGCTGTTGAACTCTGTCCAGTTTTTCCTTTGAAGATCAAAGTCGGAGAGCTTGTAGTGGTTTAGACACTAAATTAAACAGATCTGGGTTACAGGTTGCCCATTCCTGGTGCAATGCTGTCTCAGTATCAAAATCTTCTCTGACTAATTGTCCAAATTTCCATGGCGAGTTCTGAGATCTGAGTCTGTGTATTTGATCGTGACAGTACTTGTGTTTAGGTAATAACTGACTTGCATCACATTTCTGCCACTCTCTTTTTAAGACTGATTGTCTCCAAAGATGTGGGGATGGTATGTTAGACAGTACCAGTAGCCATTTGGAAGGCATCGATTCAAATAGCAGTGAAAAAAGTAAGTACATTACAGGTAGTCCTCGACTTACAACAGTTCATTTAGCGACTGTTCGAAGTTACAACAACACTGAAAAAAGTGACATAGGTCTGTTTTTTACACTTAAAACCATTGCAGCAGCCCCGTGGTTACATGATCAACATTCAGATCCTGGGATCATGTGATCACATTTTCTGACCTTCTGACATGCAAACTCAAGGACTACCTGTATACTCTATTGAAATTTTTAATTTTAAATTACACAATAGATTACAGTGCAGATATTGGTTATATTATATTCCCTTTATCAATTTGATTGAAATAAAGATCAAAGATTTATATGTTGAAAAAGTCCAA
The DNA here is from genome assembly GCF_964194415.1 of Vipera berus. Lineage (NCBI taxonomy): Eukaryota > Metazoa > Chordata > Lepidosauria > Squamata > Viperidae > Vipera > Vipera berus. Next base: position 66,855,946 of record NC_138209.1, read on the forward strand.
AAATTCAGTAGGATGTACTTACTTTTTCACATGACTATAACTTCTTTGCTTCAATAAATACATATATTTATTGCATATATATAGTTAGGATGTATCATTATGATCTTATTAATCATATATGTTCCTTGCCCTACAGTAAACAAACTTCTAATATATAAAGAGCAATATGATGCTCACTTTCCCTTATTTTAAGACTTTGACAATAAAGTAATTTTCTATTACACCAAGGAAAAATGACTACATTTTAAAATATTAGTTACAAGGAAGGCATTTTTACTAAATAATGCAGTTGCCCCAAAGTGTATATGATTAGATTGTAAATAGGTTATTAAGAAAACAGCAGGTGCAAATATTGGATTATAAGACTGTGGCACCTCTCAACTCTGTGAATCTATTATTTCATTTTTTTTAAAAAATGTAAGGAAACAAAAACAACAACATTAATTTGGACTGTGCTGGGTACAGAATTTCATATCTGTTCTTGCAAGATCAATAGCTTTGTTTTTCTCGTCTCCTATCTGTATTCAGAGATGTTTCCAAACATTTCTCAGATGCAAAAAAATAGCACTTATCCTGTTTTTCAAAGACTCAAATATATTTGAATTGGGCTTGACAAAGCTGAGGAATGAAATTCTCAAAACCCCAATGTTCATGATATTTTTCATATATATTTTCTTCGGTTTCCAAAAGAGAATTAATTTGCTTGTTTAGTAATACAGTATACTCAAGCACAACAATTTCCCTTTGCTGTACAATATGTGCAAGTTATTTAGTTTTCAAGAAGACATAAATGTTGGGGTGCCCCCCTTATCTTCCTTTATTTCAGTAATGGTAAATGTTCATAAATTCATTTTAAAAATATTGATTGATAGGAATTTTTTCCCCATTTCAAAACTCCATACTAGTATTACAATCAACATTTCACTGTAAAATAATGCAGCTTTCTCAGCAAGGATTTTTTGGAAGTGTTTTGCCATTGTCTCCTTCCTAGGGCTATGAGAGAGACTGGACCAAGGTCACTCAGCTGGTTTTATACCTACGGTGACAGTATAATTTACAATCTCCCATTTTCTAGGCTGATTCCTTAACTACTTAAAGCAAGCAGAGGTATCATTTATATCTTTCTGAACAATTCAAAATTTTGCAGTACTTCTGGAGGGCAGGCTCCGAATTTGAACAAAAACAATACTTCTTACTGTTTTCATTTCTCTAGGCTGTTCTTCTGCAACATTTAATTCAATCAGTCTAAGCTGTCTTAGTTTACCCTAGTAAATAAACCTATTATGTTCTTGCTATATATGGAATTATTTTCTCCCCTAGCAACACAAATGTCTCATATATTTTTTATTTGTTAAATTTATATATCACCCAATATGACAAAGATTACACAGAAATAAAAAAAGAATCAGACTCACAAATCCAAAAAGGGGGTTCAATCATCCGTGTCAAAAGCCAATTGGGTTTTCTGTTCCCTGCTCCGTTACATGTAACCTACTGTATATTTTTTGTATTTTTATATTTTTGAGACATTAAATAAGTTATTTTTGCTTTATAGATTTTATATAGGGCTATTTGCCCTCTGTCTCTTGATACAAGTGTTCCTTGTTATTTCTTTTTTTTTTCCCCACTGGAAAATGTTACACTGGTATCGTCGTTGATTAAAATTTAGCAGCTAGTGAAAACTATATATTTAAGAGTCAATAATAGAAACCAAAGGGAGTTTGAACTGAACAATTCTGTTCAAGCTATAGAAAAAGAGAATTAATTAATACTCTTCAGAGTTCCCAAAAGAAATTGGTGAATTTCATAATGTTCTATTCTTTCTCTCTCCATTGTTGGTTACACTAGCTTTCAGGCTATAGCTGTTGGTTGGTTGTAAATTGTAGATTTTTTTTTCACTAGCCAAGAAAGAAATAGCAGTTGGTGGGTGTATGAAAAAAATGTGTTTCTTATTCCAGCAGGAAATGGCAGGACATTGAGTAATCAGTGTCAAAGAGTATGCTTTTATCATTACATGCTGATGGCACCTAAGACCAATTTCTGATGCCAAAGACTTAGCTGTTATGTGTTTTGAAAGCCTACTGAAGACTAATGAGCAATCAGCCTCCTGACCTTTCTCAATGGCAGCCATCTTCCAGCCTATAAGTAAACAGACCTATGGTTTTAATAGCCATCTTTAGATTTCCCAAGAGAGTCACAAAAGAATCCAGCTTACTTTTCTACGTCAGTAGTGAAGACTTATTATTATTTCAGAATAATAATAATACCTGACAAACTATTTTTCCTGGCATGGAAAATAACCCTGGTATTGTCATTCAGCCTTTTGCCTTTTTTAAAAAAACAAATAGTAATTATATAATCTATAAATACATATGTTGTACCAGCTTGGTCTACTTGAAAAAAAAAACACAGAACAAAATATTGTAGTTATCTGAGAGAGAAAAAGGAAGGAAGGAAGGAAGGAAGGAAGGAAGGAAGGAAGGAAGGAAGGAAGGAAGGAAAAAAATTCTTCCTTTTGCAATTGTCCTGAATGCTGTTTCAAATATTTGGCATGTACATTTTGCGTTTTTTTATATAAATATTATTTCCTCCCCCTGCCCCCCCAAATAATTCACTGGAGCAAATGAGCTCAGATGTGAATGTTTAATGTTTGCTTGCTACTATGCACAGAATTACATGATAATTTGAGCATAGAATTCTGTGCTGTCCTTTATTTCCAAATAAATTTGTTATTTACACAAATCTTTCTTAAAGAACATTTAGAGAAAGCTTACTGGTGTCCTTAAAATCAACTCTGTGTGAATATTATTTCCACAATAATTTGTAAAATTCTTTACATTGCAACTAAAAAGAATCCCAATATAACATAGGAGAGAAATCACAGTACATCGTACAGTAATTTAATAGCTATGACAGAAAATGAATATATTTTAAGGAAAAACCCAATCATCATTCATTATGTTTTCATTAAATTATTTTTTTTTAAAAAAAATGAATTAATCTATCTAGATTTGTCTACCACCATGTCCAGGTTGATATATTGTTTAGTTCTAGAATTATCAAGTTTTACTTTCCTAATAAGGAATAGCTTAATTTCTTATTTACCAATTGGCAAATATCTCTGTTTTTATGAGTGTAGCATTTATTGTTTCATTCCTTTCCGATCCATGCTTGTGCTCCTCTTGCTTTTGTGTAATAGCAAAGCTTCCCCTCCAAAATGGCGTTAGTTTAACTTTTTAACGATTACTTTATAACAACTGCAAGACAGTGTCTGCCACTTCCAACTCCCTAATCCAATCCTGAAGGATACCATGACTGATAGTATTGAAAACCACTACATCATCCAGGAGAACAAAGACAAATGTAAAACTCCATCCCAAGAGGCTATATGAGTGGGATTCAGAATTCTGCAACCAGCATTACCATGTGTAAGAATATCTTAGCTTTGAAAAAGCTGCTTTAAAGACACGAGGCATTTATTCCTATGAATATTTCTTAGAAGGAAGCCCCGCTGATTTCAGTGAGGAGATTTGGGAAACTCCAGGATACTTTCTAGCAGGGATTCTGCATTAATTGGAAAATTTATCTGGAGCTCTAGTCTACCAAAATACTAGCAAATACAAATAATTCTGGCTGATGGTGTGTAATTAAAAAAATTACTGCCAAGCTAATGGTGTGTGTGTGTGTGTATGTTTTTAGTGCCATGACTCAAATGTTTGCTTTACCATTGTCCTAGTTTGAGTTTCAGCATGTTTAAATAATGGCTTTGTAGAAGTTTTCTCCTCAGTTTTCTCCTGCAAGAGCAAAGAACTGTAAACTGAATTTTGAGATGTGTGTGGATGAAATGAAATTACTGACATAAAACTTACAATTAAAGATTTGGGCACTACAGAAATACTTAAGGGAAAAAAAAGGAATATAATCTGTGGTTCATGGGCTTCATAGTTTATTCATTAATTCCCTCAGTATATGAAACAAAGTGAGCTTTAGCTATTAGTGCATGAAGTCAAATATAGCTAAATGGATATAAATAGATTAAACAGAGATATGCTTGGAAACTCTCATGACTGAGATTCAATAATTAAATGATGCAATTTATTGAATGGGAATCAAAATAAGAAAGAGTGAGGAGGAATTTTGCTGTATATTAAAAATTTCCATTCATTTCCAAAAATGCAAATGAATGAACCTAGATTTTTGCACATACTATCTGGGTTCAATTAAGTGGGAGAGAAATAAAAGTAATCTTGTTGATAGTGTCTAGAATCACTCACCTACCACAGAGCAAATGTAGCTCTTTCAAAAAGTTGTAGTGAAAAGAGATTTTAGCTGTACTGACATTTCTTGAAAGTGTGCTAAGCCTGCTCCTGCAAGGAAATTCCTGATTTATCTTCCTGATAGCATTCTTCTTGAGAAGATAAGGAAATCATAAGAGATGAGTTAACCCTACCTTGATACTGTCTAGTAAGTAAGACTTAGCAGAGGGTGAAGAATTTGTAGGACCATTGGGAGAAAGAGAAGTTATAATGCTGGAGGTCCTGATTTTAGTGTAATGCAGATTAAAATCAGCAGCAAAATATGGTTAAAAATATTAATAATGCAGTAATAAATAATAAATATGAGTGCATAATATGAGATACTAATGAGAAAGATGGGTGTAAATTTCCATGAAAGTAAACCATAGAAACACAATTTCAGACAATTCTTGTGAAGGGAAAAAATGAAGGTAGAAATCAAACGGCATGTATAGAAAATATAAATAAGTCAAGAATAGAATAGAATAGAATAGAATAGAATAGAATAGAATAGAATAGAATAGAATAGAATAGAATAGAATAGAATAGAATAGAATAGAATAGAATAGAATAGAATATTTTTATTTATTTTTATTTTATTCGATTTATATACCGCCCTTTCCCGAAGGACTCAGGGCAGTTTACAGGGCATTTTAAAATCATACCAATACAAAATATAAAAGTTAAAAGACAATTAAAAAGATTAAAGTATCCCTGAAAATAGAACCCCAGTTAAAATTCTCAGCCTGGGCCAGAGAGCTCAAAGAGCCAAGTCTTCAGGTCCCGGTGGAATGAACGGAGGTCAGGGGTAGTCCTGAGCTCCACGGGCAGCTGGTTCCAGAGGGCAGGTGCACCCACAGAGAAGGCCCTCCCCCTGGGTGTTATCCGCCAGCAATCTTTTACCGGCGGCACCCTGAGAAGACCCTCCCTGTGAGAGTGCGCTGGACAAAGGGAACTTGTTGCTGGCAGCAGGTGTTCCCTCAAATATCCCGGACCCAAGCCATTTAGGGCTTTATAGAATAGAATACTTTGTTTGGCCAAGTGTGCGTAGACACACAAGGAACTTGTCTTTGGTGCAGAAGCTCTCAGTGTACATGCAAAGCAACAGAATCATCATCATCATCATCATCCCAATTATTATTGGGGATGGAGAATAAAGAAAATAATAAAGATAAGTGACAAATAATAAGGATAGGTGACAAGCAGCACTGATTTGTAAATAATCAATCTTTTCAGATTAACCTTAAAAAGGTAAACGTAAAGGTTGCCCCGCACATGCGTCCTAGTTGTTTCCGACTCTAGGGGCTGGTGCTCATCTCTGTTTCAAAGCCGAAGAGCCAGCGCTTGTCCAAGGACGTCTCCGTGGTCATGTGGCTGTCATGACTAGATGCCAAAGGCACACGGTATTCTGTTACCTTCCCACCGTAGTGGTTCCTATTTTTCTACTTGCATTTTTTATGTGCTTTCGAACTGCTAGGTTGGCAGAAGCTGGGACGAGTAACAGGCACTCACTCTGTTATGCGGCACTCGGGATTTGACCCGCCAAACTGCCGACCTTCTGATCGACAAGCTCAGCATCCTAACCCACTGAGCCACCGCGTCCCTTTTTAGATTAACCTTATACCCTTTTTAACAAGCCATTTCCTAAAGTATTCCTTGATATACTGAGTAGCAAGTTAAGTAAATATGAGTTGGCTAACATGATAAACAACAGCTTAGATAGATGACTATAACACTACTCACATAGCGCTTAGCAACGGTTCTTCATTAATTTAAAGAGAAGCATCAAGTAAGCTACAATTAAGATCAGTTTCCATTTTTCCTTTTCTCCTTTCTTCCCTTCCTTCTTTCCTCCCTCCCTCCCCCCTCCTCTTCTTCTGATATGGAAAGAAAGCTTATAAAATCTTAAGATTACAGAACTTCAATTAGACTAGCTAATATCCTACAGAGTTATTCACTAAAGAAAGAATAGCACTTACCTGGCTTGCTAATCGTACTTGTAAAACTTGAAATTGTGGTTTTCAACATGAATCAGAAATATCATCACATATCATCAGAATATTTTTGAAATACTTATTTAACTTTCCTGAAAAGAAAGCAGACTATACATCAATTATGTATTTTCATTTTAGGGGGGAGGAGCCAAGATGGTGGACAGGCAGCAAAGGCTGTAAAGAGCTCCTCCAAAAGTAAAAGCTTTATTTTATTTTACTTCGTTTTTATTTTAACTTTTTAACCTCTTTTAATATTGTATTTTTAACCTACCCCTTTTTAATCTATTTTAACCTTTTTAAACCTTTTAAACCCATTTTAACCTTTTAAAACCTAGTTTTAAACATTTTTAAACCTGTTTTAACAAAAATGAATGGGGAAAAGTAGGAAGAGACAGCACTCTGCAGCAGAGAGTTTATCCAAGCCTTTGAAGCAGCAGAAAATGGAAGATTATATTGCAAACAGACAGTCTGTTCCAGTAAGTAACTCATTCGCAGGCACCTTATCAGATAAATTTAATTTATGTGACTCATTGGAATGGGACTTACAAACCGAACTGGAGAGCAAACAGCGTGTGGAGCTGTCCTCCTCCCTCTCGGAGAATGGCTCCCCTCCTTGGAGCCCGGCAACAGCCTTTTTTTACACAGGAGGGAGATGTAACAAATTTAAAGGGGGGAAATGTGACAGACTTCCTCTCTAGACAATGTTTGCTTACAGCTCAAACTGTAAACTCAATATATGATCTTTTGTCAATTGTCATAAATAAGGTCGACTGCCTGAAAGAATCTTTCGCAAAGTTTGTTAGGAGCCATCCAAATACTGTAAAAGGACTAGGGAGGACAACCATGGATAGACATGGGATAGCTAATTCAGAAAATGAACCTAGAGAAGGACCTTGTCTTCCTTCCAAAAATTTGAACACCCATAGAGAAAACACTCAGTCAGGCAAAGTCCTACGAGATGACCAATATAACTACAATCTGCAAACTAACCAGGTTACTTTGCAAATTTATGGCAAGTGAATAAATAGAGGGCATTGGAGTATTAGAGAAGCTGTTAGGCTGTCCCTGAGCCAGCTGTTTTGCTGTGAATTCACTCTGATAGATCTACTACATGCAGAGTGGCTGTCAGCAAGAATGCAATGTATGAGAATTCTCCTATTGTTCAAGCAGCCCACAATTCCCTCCATGCCCTTTTGTGAGCACCTTTTCAATATTTCCAATAAGGGTCTTTTGCTCAGACAAAGTGTGCCCACTCCTGAAACAGCGTCATCAAGAGGGAACCATTGCTTTAAAACCAGGCTGCAACAGCCCTCACACTACTAAACCTGAGACTGCTGCAACTGAACTGACCCTGAGAAGGCAAAGGAGCAATATACAAACTGTGTTACCCACAGCTGCAGGAACTGCTGAGGATGTGCCAGAGGAAATGCTGATTGACTTATTCAGTGCATTGCTGGAACCTGAGCAAGTTAATATCATTCAAAGATTGGATGACCTAAAAGAGGCACTGACAACAACTCAATCTACAGCAAAGCCTCTATTTAATTTGGCTCCACTAATCAAGCACCTTTGTGACAATATATTTAATCAACAATCTGCCTTTACCTCAATAGTAAAAAAAAAGGTACTGTCACACAGGCTGACAATGGGGTAACTGCACTGACTGACCCAGCCTCTGAGAAACAACTGAAAGACAAAGGGCTTCACACACAGTGTCCCCTAAGTTGACAAACACTAAGGAAATAATCCAACTTCCATCCTCATTTGATTTAGAAGTTCCCACAACATCTTTTCACAAGATGAATCCTCAGCTAAACCACTCCAAAAATGGACATAAATCTATATTTATAGACTTAAGCCAAAGTACCTGCCCATTGGGGAAAAAAGGCACTCTTGGGGCAAGAGCAGAGGCACACTGGCAACCGAGATATAGAGGTCCTGCAACCCACAAGGAGAAATATCAAACCTCACAACAACTGTGTTTATATGGGAAGCATATGTGACATCAACCTGGCTCCATTGTCAAGTTGACATCTGGCATTTTTACCATCTAGCCAATCAACCAAGCCAGACCACCTTGCCTCTGAGAACCCCATACAGTTGATGACCTGGAACGTAGCTGGCTGGAAAGGGATGGTTGATAGTGGACTAATGAGCTTCCTCTCTAGATTTGATGTAATAGCCTTTCAAGAAACCTGGTTAACAGAAATGGATGAACTAGTACAACTGCCAGGCTTTCAGGGATGGGCCTCCCCAGCCCAAAAAACAAAGAAAAAGAACAAAGGGAGACCCTCTGGTAGGCTATGCATTCTTATAAAGCAAGAGTTGCAATGGTAGGGGGAGAAATTATATAACGAAGATAAGTATCTGTACTTCCTAGCTGTCAAATTTGCATATGACCAGTTTGAGTTAATATTGGTAAATGCATATATTCCTCCAAGCACATTCCAGCACTATAATTCCGAATACTGGATGGGCTTGGAAGATATCCTAGAAGTTATATCTGTACTGTACCTTCAGTCCATAGTGGTATTACTAGGGTCCAGTTGAGATCTGCATATGTGGGGCTGATTGGGGTAGATTGCAAGGGCGATTCTGAAATATAATTTTATCATATTTTATCTATATCTTAAATTATTGTACATTATTACAATTTCATTTTAGATTGTATTTTATTACCATTTCATTTTAAATCGTATTTTATCAAATTCCATTTTAAATTGTATTTTATCAAATTCCATTTTAAATTGTATTTTATCAAATTCCATTTTAAATTGTATTTTATCAAATTCCATTTTAAATTGCTTTTATCAAATTTTAGTAACAATTTGTGCTGGAACTTTGCACTTTGATATGGCCCAAGGGCTAATCAATAAAGTTGTTGGTTATTTTCATTTTTAACACTCCGTTTATCTCTGAGTTGGCTACTACAAAGCATTTTTTTTATTCTTTCATAAATGCTCTTTGATGAGTGAGAAATAAAGCTAACCATTTACCCTAATAAGGGAGGAATCACTAGCTGTTTCCCTTTTATCTTTATTTTTAACAATTCAGGTTGATAGATGTGAATACAGTATGATTTTCATTGACTGATTAGGTTCCACTGAGTTGTTTTTCACTCCTAGCAATCATACAGATTTTCTTTAATATGCTTTATCCCTCACCTGTTCTTTCCTATCTCCCAAAAGTGCAATGACTGCCTCTGTAATTGAGTCCATCAACACTACTGTTGGTCATCCCATACTTCTCTTTCCTTCTATCTTTCCCAGCATGAAAGTCCTTGCCAGAGAACTGAGTTTTTCTTTAATGTGTCTGAAGTGTGATAATTTAAGCCTGATCATTTTTGCCCCAGGTGGGAATTGTGATTTGATTTGTTCAATAATTGGCTTGTTTTCCTTGGCTGTACATCTTGGGGTGCAGAGGTCTAACATGGGCAAATCTGCGGACCCCAAAACTGCCCACATCACCACACTCTGGACCAGCTGAAGCTTCCAAATGCTGTTCAAGAGTAGCCTCATGTAGTAGGGGCAAGTAGTAGCATTTCAGTAGTCCAGACATGAGATGACCACGATTTGAATGATTGAACGCAGGGACTCCTGATCCAGGAAAGCCTGCAAGTGGCACACAATTCAAAGCTGCTGCCCAAGGTGTTTGCCTTCTTTAGCTGGATGGCTAGAATGATATTTATGCCTTGGGTGAGCCTGCTGAAAGTATCTACTCATATTTCCTGACATTTTTCATTTATCCCTCCCAAGAAAACCACAACCACCAGAATGAGGCAGCATAGCAAGACTTGGGGAAAAAGAAATAATATGTACCACATTCAAAATGCATTTGAAATTGGGCAGAGTGACTATTATTTAGAATAGAACAACAGAGTTGGAAGGGACCTTGGAGGTCTTCTAGTCCAACCCACTGCTGAGACAGGAAACCCTATACCATTTCAGACAAATGGTTTTCCAATCTCTTCTTAAAAACTTCCACTGTTGAAGCACTCACACCTTCTGGAGGCAAGTTGTTCACTGATAAATTGTTCTAACTGTCAGGAAGTTTCTTCTTAGTTCTAGGCTGCTTCTCTCCTTGGTTAGTTTCCATCCGTTGCTTCTTGTCCTGGCCTCAGGTGCTTTGGAGAATATCTTGGCTCCCTCTTCTTTGTAGCAGCCCCTGAGATATATTGGAACACTGCTATCATGTCCCCCCTTGTCCTTCTCTTCATTAAACTAGACATGCCCAATTCCAGCAACCGTTCCTTACTGTATATGTTTTAGTTTCCAGTCCCCTAATAATCTTTGTTGCTCTTCTCTGCACTCTGTCTAGAGTCTCAACATCCTTTTTACAACGTGGAGACCAAAACTAGATGCAGTATTCCAAGTGTGGCCTTGCCAAGGCATTGTAAAGTGGTATTAATATTTCACGTAATCTTGATTCTATCCCTCTGTTAATGCAGCCTAGAACCATGTTGTTGTTTTTTGGCAGCTGCAGCACGCTGCTGACTCATTTTTAAGTTATTGTCCACTAGACTCTGAGATCCCTCTCACAGTTACTACGATTGAGGAAGTTTCCGCCTATACTTTACCTGTGGATTTTTGTTCTTCTTGCCTAAATGTAAAACCTTACTTTTTTCATCATTAAATTTCATTTTGTTAAATAGCACCAAATGTTCAAGTCTGTCAAGAGCCTTCTGTATCTTATGTCTATCTTCTGGGGTGTTGGCTATTCCTGTCAGCTTGGTGTCATCTGCAAATTTGATGAGTTCCCCATCTATCCCCTCATTCAAAGCATTGATGAAGGTGTTGAAGAGTACTTTGCCTTAAACAGAGCCTTGGGGTACCCCACTGCATACTTCCCTCCATGTAGATGCAGTTCCATTGAGGTCTACATGTTGAGTGTGGTTGGTCAGCCAGTTATGAATCCATCTGGTGGTGATACTGTCTAACCCACATTTTTCTATCTTGTAGCAGGTTGTGGTCTACTTCATCAAATGCCTTATTGAAATCCAAGTAAATTATATCCACAGCATTCCTCTGGTCTACTAATTTTGACACCTTGTCAAAAATCTGTTTTTGATGAACCCATGTTGACTTTTGGTTATGACTTTGTTTCTAGGTGTTCACTGATTCATTGCTTAATTATCTTTTCCAGAATCTTTCCAGCTATTGAGGTCAGGCTGATAGGTCTGTAATTTCCTGGATCTATTTTTCCCCCTTTTTTGAAGATGAGAACTACATCAGCTCTTTTCCAGTCCTCTGGTAGTTCCCTGGTTCTCCAGGATCTTTGAAAGATATAGTTCAGTGGTTCTAAGATCACATCTGCCAGTTCCTTCAGAACCTTGGGGTTTTAATCCGTCTGGTCCTGGTGATTTGAATTTGTCTAGAGTGGACAGGTGCTCACCATTTTCTTTCTTGTTTTGTGTTTCTAATCTGTTTTTACGATACTGTCATTGATAGGTTGGACTGTTTTTTTCCCCTTTGTGAAGTGACGGATGCAAAAAATGAGTTAAGTAGTTCTGCTCTCTCCCTGTTGCTTGTCACCTTCTTGCCACTTTTTCCCACTAAAGGACCAATCATTTCCTTGACTTTTTTTCTTGTTTTTTACATGTTGAAAGAAGCTTTTTTTGTTATTTTTTACTTTTCTCACATGTTTTAGTTCATTCTGAGCCTTAGCTTTTCTCACTTCATCTTTGAGGCTTTGGCTATCTGCTGATATTCTGCCTTAGTTATGTGTCTTTCTTTCCACTTTTTATAGTCCTTCTTGTCTTTCAATTTCAGAATGTTCTTTATGCAGCCATGCTGGTTTCTTTCAAGTGCTGTTATTTTTCTTCTTTGTTGATATTGTGCTAGACTGGGCTTTTATAATTTCACTTTTCAAAATTTCCCAAGCTTCTTGTGTTGTTTTCCCCTTAAGGATTCTCATCTATGGAATCCTTCCAAGCTCTTTCTAAGTTTATTGAAATTAGCTCTCTTAAAGTCCAAGACTCTAGTTTGACTTTGTTCTATTGGTTGTGCTTGCATAATGTCGAATTCCAATATTGCACGATCACTCACCCCCAAGGTTTGTTTGTTTGTTGGTTTGTTTGTTTGTTTATTTATTTTTGGGACTTGTATGCCGCCCTATCTCCCAAAGGACTCAGGGTGGGTAACAACAATAAAATACAGCGATACAAAAGTTAAAAAGAATTAAATTAACAGCCCCAATAAAATAAATTAAAATTAATAAATTAAAAATTAAAAAACATTTTAAAAATCCCTGTCGTCAGCCCAGGTCAGTCTGATGAAAAAGGAATGTTTTAAGGCCGCGGCAAAAGGACCGGAGATCCGGGGCCATCCGGAGCTCAAGGGGGAGTTGGTTCTACAGGGCTGGCGCTCCCACAGAGAAGGCCCTCCCCCTGGGGGTTGCCAGCCGACATTGTCTAGCCAACGGCACCCTGATGAAGCCCTCTCTGTGTGAGCGCACTGGGCGATGGGAAGTCGTTCCCGGCAGAAGACGGTCCTGCAAATATCCCGGGCCTAGGCCATGTAGGGCTTTAAAGCTAAGTACCAGCACCTTAAATTAAAGGTTCCTTCTATCATTTCATCTCAATGAGAATTAAGTCCAATATGGCTGATCCCCTAGTTCCCTTCTCTAATTTTTGGGAGACAAAGTTTTCTGCTAGGTTTGTCAGGAACCTGTTTGATCTTCTACTTGGTGCAGAGTTTGTCTCCCAGTTGATGTCAGGGTAGTTAAAGTTTCCCATTGCTATTGTCATGTGCTTCCTACATAACTTAGTTAACTGACTAGCAAAAAGTTCATCTTTTTCCTCTGTTTGGTTGGGTGGACTATAATATACATCTATGGCAATATTATTTTCCCCCTCCCCCTTTTTATATTTACCCAAATGCATTCAAGACAGTTTTCATTATTGTTGTGCTCTATTTCTGTAGATATGTATTTATTTTTTAGATATAGTGCAACTCCACCTCCTCTTTTATTTGGTCTGTTTCTTGTAAATAATTTACATCCCTCTAGCTGTATGTTCAAATTTGTGGGTTTTATCCCACCAAGTTTCCATAATGGCAACAATATCATATCTGTTCTCATTTATTTGAATTTCTAATTCACCCTATTTATTGCTCATATTCTGTGCATTGGTATATAGACATTTGAGTCCTTTTTGACTGACCCTGTGTTTACTTTCTACATAACCTGTGTGTTGCCTGAGTTTCCCAACTTCCTTACTTCCTTCCTGTTTGATTAGTGCATTTGGTATGGCACTCACTATTAAAAGCTTGATTTTGCTTGACAGCAAGGTTAATGTTCTTACCTGCACAAACATCTATGTTACACGCACTGATAACATGCAGTGCATAACATTTCCATGCAGAAATGTGAAATGCTCACTGCTGTTGCTTGTGCAACATGTTAGACTAGGGTAGTTTATGAACCAACACATTGTAGGAACCTACATATTATTTTAACGTATTGTATGAAATAAGCTATAATATTAAATCACAATACATTTGGGGAGGCATTGTTTGTTATTTAAACATAGCAATTATTTTTCATTAACTAGCTGTTATGTTTTAGCGTACTGGGCATACTCAGCCAAACAGGGCAATAGTGCTGCACTTTTTAGAGGCTTTTTTATTTATAGAGTCAACAGGTTTGTGTCTAAAAGCTTGGCTAGGAGTCAAGGACAACAGCAGAAGCCAGTATATAATCATGTTTCTTTATGCCGTGGTTCAGAAACTGGCAGAAAGGCAAAGTGTGAAAGTTGGCATGGCTGCTGTTCCTGTCCCAACAACTCAACATAGCCCTTAGGCAGAAGACTTTGAGCTATTAATTTTGTTTTCCCCAGTTGGCTTTTATAGAAAACAACATTGTTGGCAGTGGCCATGACTTTGGCATACCCATCATTGGCTGCCTTTGAAATTTCATTAAAAGGGAATAATTTATTCCAACTTCAGCATGTTGTGATTTAAAGTGACACCATTCCATACTTTGAATGTAACTCAGTAATTGGAATGATGAAGAAATGTTTTCAGCATTATCTGCATCTAAAGTTTCCATCTGTAGCACCAACTCAGTGGAACAGCCTCCTGCAGATATTAGAAGGCCTTCAGGAAAGCAATAAAGATTGAATTAATTCTAAAGCTTTTTGAGAGTAGAATGTATTGTTGTAGCACTGTTATACTGCAATATACTATATTACTATTATTTAGTATATAGTTAAGGTATTGTTATTGCTATTTGGACAGATCTTACATTTCACTACATTTTAATCTTTATAGTTATTATGTCAAATGGTAAAGCCATATTGTGCAATTGTACTGTCATCAATCATTTTAATGTTGGAAGTGGCCATAGAATGGTACAAACTAAAGTGATCGACTGTCAAAAAGAGTGTATGAAAATGATAAAGATGTTATGAAAAACAAAAATTAAGAGTGATAAGCTGTTAGAGGAAAACAGCAATTTAGATTTGAATCTATCCAATTGCTTTGCTCTATTGCAAGATTTGGAAGAGATGAACATTACGGATCAAAATGAAGAAATAATCAAAAACATCCTTGAATCCGCTATATCTTTAGCACCACCAGAAAAACACTTAGTACAGTCAAAAATCTATGATGATATTATTAATTTAATGAAAAAATAATGGGCAATGAAGAATACCAGAAGTTTCACTAATAAACTGGAATATGTTGAACTTTGCAAGACCATAAGAAAATGTATCCAAGAAGAAACACATCAGATTAACATGAAGCTTGTGAAAAAGAAAATTGAAGAAAATAAAGGGATTAATAGAGCAAATTGCAAGATTATAAATACAAGGAATCAAATTTTGCATCAAAATGTGAAGATGGTTCTGTGTGTAGAACAAGACAGGAATATTAGAAATAACTGGAAAATCCTATTCAGAGATATACAAAGATCAAGACTGCGCAAAAGTAACAATACCCATGAAAGAGGAAATGCCAGATATCCTAGTGGAGCAGGTATCAAGCGCCATATTTTTTTTAAAAAAATGGCAAGGCTTCAGAAAATGATTGTGTTACAGTTGGAATGCTGAAAGCTGAGGTCACAGTTTACACAAGATGTTTTCAAAACTATACTTGAGATGCCTTAGAGAAGAAAAAAAATACTCAGTGAATGGAAAAATGCTAAAGTGATTCTCATACACAAGAAAGGGGTCCAAGATGGTTATAAAACTATCACCCAATAAGTCTTCTTTGGGTCATCTACAAGGTTTTAACTTGCAAAGAGAATTAAATGATGCACAGCCAAAATAGCAAACTGGGTTCAGAAGTGGTTACAGCACAATGGATCACATCCATGTTGTTCAGCAATTCATTGAAAAGCACAAGTACACCATGCCTCTGTGCATGGCTTTCATTGACTATAAAAAGGCATTTGAATCAGTATTCTAGCAAGCAATAATTAATGTGTTGCTCAGCCAAGACGTAGACACTGCTTACATGAACTTACTGCAATCAATATATATGAAAAACAAAAAAACAGTGCTAACAATTTGCCTTAATGATCTTAAAGTGGAAATCAAAATAGAACAAGGTGTATGACAAGGTGATACAATATCATCTATCCTTTTCTCAGCCTGCCTTGAAGAAGTATTTTGCAAACTAGACTGGGCAAAAGATGGAATAAAAATCAATGGTGCCTATTTAAATCACTTAAGATTTGCAGATGATGTTGTTCTCTTCTCACAAGACCCAGAAGAGCTCCAAAGACATATACAAGAGCTGCATGAAAGCAGGAGAACCATTTGACTTAAAAATAAATCTGAAAAAGAGCCAGGTTATATTTAATAAATTCACTGAAGAAAGAAAGAAAAATGTATCTGGAGAAGAACTAGATGTTGTTGTTAGCTGCGAAGTCATGTCCAACCCATCGCAACCTTATGGACAACATTCCTCCAGGCCTTCCTGTCCTCTACCATCTTCTGGAGTCCATTTAAGCTCACGCCTACTGCTTCAGTGACTCCAGCCAGCCACCTCCTTCTCTGTCGTCCCCTTCTTCTCTTGCCCTCCACCTTTCCCAGCATGAGTCTCTTCTCCAGCAAGTCCTTCCTTCTCATTAGGTGGCCAAAGTGTTTGAGTTTCCACTTCAGGATCTGGCCTTCTAAAGAGCAGTCAGGGTTGATCTCCTCTAGGACTGACCGGTTTGATCGCCTTGCAGTCCAAGGGACTCGCAGGAGTCTTCTCCAGCACCATAGTTCAAAGGCCTCAATTCTTTTGCGCTCAGCCTTTTTTATGGTCCAACTTTCACTGCCATACATTGCAACTGGGAAGACCATAATTTTCTACTTATAGGTAAATGGCAAGAACTGTTGGCAATTATATCAGTTCCTTATCTTGAGTTGGCAATTATTTTCAGCTTTAAATGATAAATGTTAGTGTACTGAACTCATCTCTTACTAAATGTTGGTTAAGTGTAATCCATCTACAATATTTGTGTGTTCCCTTCCAGAATCTTAAGGTACCCTCCCCCCCTTATTTATTGTTGTCTTTGTGTACTTATTATTTCTGGTTGATAGTTTAAAAACTTGCTATTTTCTTCAAGCTAATGCTTGTTCACTAGCAAGTGCTTCAGTGCATGAATAAGCATCTCAGGCTGCAATGATTTCAATGGATGCTAGATTGTTCAAAAAAATCAAATAAGAAAATAGATATAGATAGATTATAGATAAACTCTTACCCCACCTAGCAGGAGATCCAGAGTGATGACATCAAGGGAATGTTGTAGGATATGGTCTAGATAAGGTCCCAAACTATTCTTATTGTCACATTTCAAAATTAGGCTAGAAAAGTCGGTTTCTTCATGTGAAAGTGAGATGACAGAGGCTTCTATGGGGAAAAATATTTAGCTTCTTTCGGTAAAGTTTCCACAGTATTTACCATGTATTCTCTTACATTCAATGATTAAAGCCTCAAAGGTCAAGTGCATTTTTGCTACATTTCTAATTAACTTGTTGTTATGCAAAGCCCCCAAACATTTTTGCTTTTTTTTCCCCTTCAAAATATTGTCCCAATTAAGGCAATGTTTTTTGAGTGATTCCTTTACATAAGGAATGAGAACTTGTTTTTCCGAATGTATTTTTCCAACTTTTAAAGACTGGAAATTCTGGATTAAAAATTGAATAGTGAAAGATTTTAATCATTTGATGTGCATTCTGGAGGCTTGAATTTGGAGCATTCAGACAGAGGAGTAGCATAAAATCTTTGGCTCTCATGCATGGTCCTCTTTACTTCTCGTTTTTTGTCAGTAATGCTCAAGGCGTCTCTTAGCCCATTTAAATTCCTTCAATTCCACTGTATACCACAGGGAGCATCAAGAACCCTAGGCACAGATCTGATCTAAAACTTCTGCCACTTTGCTATTCCCATACATTTAATAACTACCCTCTTTCCTTAATTACATAAACAATGACAAACTAGCAGCACCTTTTGGTGGCTTCATCCAAGGCATTGGAGAGGAGCTTACATATTTTAGGCATCAGTTTTCTGGTTGCATGTGATCAATCAGTCATATGAACACAAATATCTTCCAAGACTGATGTAGAGTTTAATTTAGAATGTGGTTTCCATAATGGTATGATTGAGATTACATTTTTTTCTTGTAGTTGACTGTCCTCACAATTATTACCTCTTTCTTTTATAGCAATTTCCACACTAGGAAATAAGTTAGGCCCATCGTTACTTCTTAAAGTGAGAATTGTCTGCAGAGAAAGATTGCTTCTATGTCAATTCTTAAAGGGATAATTACCTAGCATTAAGTTTTTCTACATTGTAACTCCCTTGAGTAAACCAGCTGAAAATCAAGCCAGCGTAAGAACTCCAATTCAGTTTTTCAACACCTTCCTCTACTTTTGCCACAGTGGTAGGCCATGTTCTGTCTGAGTTATGCTCATAATGACCCGTCATTGCTGGACTCCTGTATGTACTTACCTTCACACTTTGTTGTTGTTGTAAGCTGCGAAGTCGTGTCCGACCCATCGCGACCCTATGGACAACATTCCTCCAGGCCTTCCTGTCCTCTACCATCTTCTGGAGTCCATTTAAGCTCACGCCTACTGCTTCAGTGACTCCATCCAGCCACCTCATTCTCTGTCGTCCCCTTCTTCTATTGCCCTCGATCTTTCCCAGCATTAGGCTCTTCTCCAGTGAGTCCTTCCTTCTCATTAGGTGGCCAAAGTATTTGAGTTTTAGCTTCAGGATCTGGCCTTCTAAAGAGCAGTCAGGGTTGATCTCCTCTAGGACTGACCGGTTTGATCGCCTTGCAGTCCAAGGGACTCGCAGGAGTCTTCTCCAGCACCACAGTTCAAAGGCCTCAATTCTTTGTCGCTCAGCCTTTCTTATGGTCCAACTTTCACTGCCATACATTGCAACTGGGAAGACCATAGCCTTGACTATACGCACTTTTGTTGACAGGGTGATGTCTCTGCTTTTTAGTGTGCTGTCTAGATTTGCCATGGCTTTCCTCCCCAGGAGCAAGCGTCTTTTAATTTCTTGGCTACAGTTCCCATCTGCAGTGATCTTGGAGCCCAGGAAAATAAAATCTGTCACTACCTCCATTTCTTCCCTATCTATTTGCCAGGAATTGAGAGGGCCAGATGCCATGATCTTGGTTTTCTTAATGTTAAGTTTCAACCCAAGTTTTGCACTCTCCTTCTTCACCCGCAATAAGAGGCTCTTTAGTTCTTCTTCACTTTCTGCCATTAGAGTGGTATCATCTGCGTATCTTAGGTTGTTGATATTTCTTCCGGCAATCTTAATTCCAACTTTTGATTCATCTAGCCCTGCCTTTCTCATGATGTGCTCTGCATATAAGTTAAATAGGCAGGGCGACAGTATACAGCCTTGCCGGACTCCTTTCCCAATTTTGAACCAATCAGTGGTTCCGTGTCCAGTTCTCACTGTTGCTTCTTGACCCGCATATAGGTTTCTCAAGAGACAAATAAGATGGTCTGGTACTCCCATCTCTTTAAGAACTTGCCACAGTTTGTTATGATCCACACAATCAAAGGCTTTAGCATAGTCAATGAAGCAGAAGTAGATGTTTTTCTGGAACTCCCTAGCTTTCTCCATGTTGGCAATTTGATCTCTAGTTCCTCTGCCTCTTCGAAATCCTGCCTGTACTTCTGGTAGTTCTCAATCCACATACTGCTGAAGTCTAGCTTGTAGGATTTTAAGCATGACTTTACTAGCATGAGAAATGAGTGCAATGGTGCGATAGTTTGAACATTCTTTTGCACTGCCTTTCTTTGGAATTGGAATGTAAACTGATCTTTTCCAATCCTGTGGCCACTTTTGAGTTTTCCAAATTTGCTGGCAAATTGAGTGTAGCACTTTTACTGCATTGTCTTTTAAGATTTTGAATAGCTCAGCTGGAATACTGTCACCTCCACTAGCTTTGTTGTTGCTCAGCTTTTCTAAGGCCCACTTCACTTCACATTCTAGGATGTCTGGCTCGAGGTCAGTGACCACCTCATTGTGATTATCAGGGACGTTAAGCTCATTCTTGTATAGTTCTTCTGTGTAATTTTGCCACCTCTTCTTAATCTCTTCTGCTTCTGTTAGGTCCCTGCCATTTTGGTCCTTTATCATGCCCATTTTTGCATTAAACGTTCCCTTCATTTCTCCAATTTTCTTGAAAAGATCTCTGGTCCTCCCTATTCTATTGTTTTCTTCTATTTCTTTGCACTGTTCATTTAAGAAGGCAGTCTTATCTCTTCTAGCTATTCTCTGGAATTCTGCATTCAATTGGGCATATCTTTCTTTTTCTCCCTTGCCTTTCGCTTCCCTCCTTTCCTCAGCTATTTGCAAAGCTTCCTCAGACAGCCATTTTGCTTTCTTGCATTTCTTTTTCTTTGGGATGGTTTTGGTTGCTACCTGTTGTACAATGTCGCGAACCTCTGTCCATAGTTCTTCAGGCACTCTGTCTATCAGATCTAATTCCTTAAATCTATTTGTCACCTCTACTGTATATTCAACAGGGATATGATTTAATTCATACCTGAGTGGCCTAGTGCTTTTCCCTACTTTCTTCAGTTTAAGCCTAAACTTTGCAAGGAGAAGCTCATGGTCTGAGCCACAGTCAGCTCCTGGTCTTGTTTTTACTGACTGTATAGAGCTTCTCCATCTTTGGCTGCAGAGCATATAGTCAATCTGATTTCTGTGTTGACCATCTGGTGATGTCCATGTGTAGAGCCGTCTCTTGGGTTGTTGGAAAAGAGTGTTTGCTATGACCATCGTATTCTCTTGACAGAATTCTATCAGCCTGTGCCCTGCTTCATTTTGCACTCCAAGGCCAAACTTGCCTGTTATTCCAGTTATCTTTTGGCTTCCTACTTTAGCATTCCAATCCCCCATGATGATAAGG
Source organism: Vipera berus (assembly GCF_964194415.1). Lineage (NCBI taxonomy): Eukaryota > Metazoa > Chordata > Lepidosauria > Squamata > Viperidae > Vipera > Vipera berus. Next base: position 66,876,611 of record NC_138209.1, read on the forward strand.
ACATCATTTTTTGGTGTTAGTTCTATAAGGTGCTGTAGGGCTTCATAGAACTGGTCAATTTCATCCTCTTCAGCACTGGTGGTTGGGGCATAGACTTGGACTACTGTGATATTGAATGGTTTGCCTTGGATTCGAACTGAGATCATTCTGTCATTTTGAGGATTGTATCCCAGTATTGCTTTTCCTACTCTTTTATTGACTATGAAGGCTACTCCATTTCTTCTGAGGGATTCTTGCCCGCAGTAGTATACCTGATGGTCATCTGAATTAAATTCACCCATTCCTGTCCATTTTAGTTCGCTGATACCTAAGATGTCAATGTTCAGTCTTGTCATCTCTTGTTTGACCACGTCCAGCTTGCCTTGATTCATGGATCTTACATTCCAGGTTCCTATGGAGACAAAATCTTTACAGCATTGGACTTTCCTTTCACCACCAGACACATCCACAGTTGAGCGTCCTTTCGGCTTTGGCCCAGTCGCTTCATTCTTTCTGGCGCTACTAGTACTAGCCCTCTGCTCTTCCCCAGTAGCATATTGGATGCCTTCCAACCTGAGGGGCTCATCTTCCAGCGTCATATCGTTTTGCCTTTTGGTACTGTCCATAGGGTTTTCATGGCAAAGATACTGGAGTGGGTTGCCATTTCCTTCTCCAGTGGATCACGTTTTGTCAGAACTCTCTGCTATGACCTGTCCGTCTTGGGTGGCCCTGCACGGCATAGCTCATAGCTTCATTGAATTACGCAAGCCCCTTCGCCACGACAAGGCAGTAATCCATGAAGGGGACCTTCACACTTACATACCATGAAAACAAACAACAATCACTCTTCTTAAATAAGAATCATTTAGTACATATAGTTTCCAATGATAGTCCTTTGGTATGACTTCCTTTCTGCGGAATCCTTCTTTTTCTTGACATTATCTGTTGCTCCTACAGTGGAATGTAAACTAGACAAAACTCCACCACTGCTCCCATCACTTGAGCTATGAGGTAAAAATCACAAAAGCCTTGATGTTTTCATATAGTTAAAAAAGAAAGCAATGAAACTTCCACCTTTTACTATTCCATCAAGGAAAGAGCTGGGCGGGGGAGATTTAGGTTCCAGCACTGTTCTTTGTTTATTTCTGTAATATTTGTTGTGAATGGACAAAGGCAATACTTTGCAACGGATTTTTTTCCTCACAAACATCTGGAAGATGTACAGTTCTCAAAAATAATTAACAAGCAGGCTAGATGATTTTGTCCTGTAGCAGGATGGGAAGAGGAATTCTGGAATTTAAATGCATGGCTAGCATTGTTAGACAAATAAAAACAATGGAATGTCAGAGATGTGGCACAGAACTGACAGCATAGTAAGCAAATCCATACCTACCTGAAAGCAAAAGAGAATGTCAATTCAGAATAATGTTATAGAAGAACTTGAAAAAATTCCACATTTTGCTGCCTTTTGTGTAGCTTCTACCCTTATTATGTTGTCCCAGAGGTAAATTTCAGGGTACAAATGATAACATCAGAATGGCAGATGACATCTTTGTGTGTAATGGAATTGAATGACTAAATCATTGGCACAATTACTTGCAGCATTTTTACAACTGTCTTATTTAGAAGCCACTGCAATAAAACCAACATCTCTTGACAGTTGAGATAAAACAGCTGAAGAATATGAGCCCAGAATCTCTGAAATAAAAGCTGCCATCCATCGATTAAAAAGTGGTAAAGCTGTTGAAGCAGATGAAGTCATTGCAGTAGCCCTAAGTCTGGGGGTGAAAGGTTGATATGTTGATATGTTGACTTATTCAAATAATCTGGCAGTATTGAAGAAATGCAAAATTGATGGAAATAGGAAATGGTAACATCAAATTTCAAGAAAGGAGGTCAAAAATTAGCATGTTGTCATTCCCGGCCAACATATTTTTAAAAGCAACAAAGGCTTCAGAAAGGAACAGAAAAAGAAGTCTGAGAACAGACCGTGACAGTTTATTGAAGAATGTCCTAGTTGTCGAAAAATGCTCATCATTATGTTCATTGACTTTGCAGCAGCATTTGGCAGTGTCCATTGGCAAACACAATGGAAGGCACTCACTCTAGAAGGGGTGCACGCTAATATAGTACTCCTTCTGCAGTAAAAAAAGATATCATAAGCTATAGCAAATGTATAAAGACTTCACTGTGTGTTCTTGTATAATTTAATCTTTGTTGCATCTCCCTTGTTCTTCAATAAGAGCTGGTCAGTGTACTGTCAAATTTGGACAAGGTTAATTCATCACAGATATAATGCTTGTTGATGACTGTGATTTTTTTTTTCCAGACAATGAAGGAGAAGCCTTTGAGAACCCACTCAATATAAAAACTGTTTATCCATAAGGCTTAGGCATCAATACTGACAAGACCAATGTATTCACTACTGAGGGCTCTTGGGCATCCATCCACTTTGATGGAGCTTAGCTTGAGCAAATTAAACATTTCAGATGTTCAGAAATCCAAGAACAGAAAATAGCCGCCACAACAATTAACAACAATCAAATTGGCCAGGACATGTCAGCCTTCTGCACATTAGAGGAACTGGAAACAGCATTTTTTGCCTTCTCGTTTCATCTTCTTTCTGGGGAAAAGATATATTTATATATACTGTATCTTTCATTTCTCACGATGGGATTTGAAGGTATTGATTGATTGATGAAAATCCCCCTCAAATTTAGACGCATAGCAAAGATCTAGGAAGGGCTTTCAATTCTTTGACTTTTCCTGACTTGTGCTCTGCCCAGCCTGTCATTCTTGGTTTGCCACTGTATATTTTTCAAGATGTAATTTCATAATTGTTAAGTCGCGTGGTCGCACACAGAGACGGACACTCAACTGGGTATTAACTTCTTTATTGGGGTCAGGAACAAGGCTGGGGAAAAGGGGTTACCTGGCATCTCTTTATACCTGCCCAGGTGAATACCATCCAATGGATTCAAACCTGGCTTCCTGCCAGTGTAGGTGACCAATAGATTTAAACCCTGGCTTCCCGCCAGAGCTGATCATGCCTCAGGCTGTCAGGCTTTGTTCGCAAACAGGCTTTTCCGCCAAAAGCGGTTATAGCCTGGAGCTGTCCAGCCCCCTGATGTGCTGACATCCTGTGTATGCTTTTAGTCGCATACACTATAATAATCTTGGGGAAAACTGAACACAAAAAATTGTGAAATGTAAAAGGCATGTTTTGATGTCACTTTCCACCCCCCTTTAGGAGTTGAAGATCAGATTGGAATTGAACTACCGTATATACTTGAGTATAAGCCGACTCGAGTATAAGCCGAGACAATTTCACCCCCAAAAACTGGAAAAAGTTATTGACTCGAGTATAAGCCGATCCGCCGTTCTGCAAGCCTCTGCCGCCAGCAGAGGCTCGATCCGCCATTTTGCAAGCCTGAATACACAGGAATACCCTGTGTGGCCGCGGCTCTCGGGGAAGCCCTGGCTGTCCGCTTCCTCGCTCCACGCTGCCATTCGGGGCCTGCGCGTTCCCCGGGCAAATCGCGGCGCCCAGCAGGCGAGGAAACACGCCCGCTCCAGTCGCCCCCCCTTCCCTCAGGAGACGCGAAGCAAGTGACCGCCCGGAGCTTACCGAGGACTTGCGCGCAGACGAGGCTTCGGTGCTTCCAGGATCGCGCGCACCTCTCCCAAGCCGCCGCCGTCCGGAGACCTGCCGAAGTTTGGGGAGGTTTGGGGAGGTGCGCGCGCACCTCCCCAAACCTCCCCAAACATCGGCAGGTCTCCGGACCTCCGCGCCCTGCCTGCCTGCTTCTTTCCGCAGCGGAAAGAAGCAGGCAGGCAGGGCGCGGAGGAACGGAGACCTGCCGACGTTTGGGGAGGTTTGGGCGCCTCCCCAAACCTCCCCAAACGTCGGCAGGTCTCCGTTCCTCCGCGCAGACCTGCCGACGTTTGGGGAGGTTTGGGCGCCTCCCCAAACCTCCCCAAACGTTGGCAGGTCTGCGCGGAGGAACGGAGACCTGGGAAACACGCCCGCTCCAGTCGCCCCCCCTTCCCTCAGGAGACGCGAAGCAAGTGACCGCCCGGAGCTTACCGAGGACTTGCGCGCGGACGAGGCTTCGGTGCTTCAAGGATCGCGCGCACCTCTCCCAAGCCGCCGCCGTCCGGAGACCTGCCGAAGTTTGGGGAGGTTTGGGGAGGTGCGCGCGCACCTCCCCAAACCTCCCCAAACGTCGGCAGGTCTCCGGACCTCCGCGCCCTGCCTGCCTGCTTCTTTCCGCAGCGGAAAGAAGCAGGCAGGCAGGGCGCGGAGGAACGGAGACCTGCCGACGTTTGGGGAGGTTTGGGCGCCTCCCCAAACCTCCCCAAACGTCGGCAGGTCTCCGTTCCTCCGCGCAGACCTGCCGACGTTTGGGGAGGTTTGGGCGCCTCCCCAAACCTCCCCAAACGTCGGCAGGTCTCCATTCCTCCTGCCGACGTTTGGGGAGGTTTGGGCGCCTCCCCAAACCTCCCCAAACGTTGGCAGGTCTCCGTTCCTCCTGCCGACGTTTGGGGAGGTTTGGGCACCTCCCCAAACCTCCCCAAACGTCGGCAGGTCTCCGTTCCTCCTGCCGACATTTGGGGAGGTTTGGGCGCCTCCCCAAACCTCCCCAAACGTTGGCAGGTCTCCGTTCCTCCGCGCAGACCTGCCGACGTTTGGGGAGGTTTGGGCGCCTCCCCAAACCTCCCCAAACATCGGCAGGTCTCCGTTCCTCCGCACAGACCTGCCGACGTTTGGGGAGGTTTGGGCGCCTCCCCAAACCTCCCCAAACGTCGGCAGGTCTCCGTTCCTCCGCGCAGACCTGCCGACGTTTGGGGAGGTTTGGGCGCCTCCCCAAACCTCCCCAAACGTCGGCAGGTCTCCGTTCCTCCTGCCGACGTTTGGGGAGGTTTGGGCGCCTCCCCAAACCTCCCCAAACGTCGGCAGGTCTCCGTTCCTCCGCGCAGACCTGCCGACGTTTGGGGAGGTTTGGGCGCCTCCCCAAACCTCCCCAAACGTCGGCAGGTCTCCGTTCCTCCTGCCGACGTTTGGGGAGGTTTGGGCGCCTCCCCAAACCTCCCCAAACGTCGGCAGGTCTCCGTTCCTCCGCACAGACCTGCCGACGTTTGGGGAGGTTTGGGCGCCTCCCCAAACCTCCCCAAACGTCGGCAGGTCTCCGTTCCTCCTGCCGACGTTTGGGGAGGTTTGGGCGCCTCCCCAAACCTCCCCAAACGTCGGCAGGTCTCCGTTCCTCCTGCCGACGTTTGGGGAGGTTTGGGCGCCTCCCCAAACCTCCCCAAACATCGGCAGGTCTCCGTTCCTCCGCGCAGACCTGCCGACGTTTGGGGAGGTTTGGGCGCCTCCCCAAACCTCCCCAAACGTCGGCAGGTCTCCGTTCCTCCTGCCGACGTTTGGGGAGGTTTGGGCGCCTCCCCAAACCTCCCCAAACGTCGGCAGGTCTGCGCAGAGGAACGGAGACCTGGGAAACACGCCCGCTCCAGTCGCCCCCCCTTCCCTCAGGAGACGCGAAGCAAGTGACCGCCCGGAGCTTACCGAGGACTTGCGCGCGGACGAGACTTCGGTGCTTCAAGGATCGCGCGCACCTCTCCCAAGCTGCCGCCGTCCGGAGACCTGCCGAAGTTTGGGGAGGTTTGGGGAGGTGCCCGCGCACCTCCCCAAACCTCCCCAAACGTCGGCAGGTCTCCGGACCTCCGCGCCCTGCCTGCCTGCTTCTTTCCGCAGCGGAAAGAAGCAGGCAGGCAGGGCGTGGAGGAACGGAGACCTGCCGACGTTTGGGGAGGTTTGGGCGCCTCCCCAAACCTCCCCAAACGTCGGCAGGTCTCCGTTCCTCCGCGCAGACCTGCCGAAGTTTGGGGAGGTTTGGGCGCCTCCCCAAACCTCCCCAAACGTCGGCAGGTCTCCGTTCCTCCTGCCGACGTTTGGGGAGGTTTGGGCGCCTCCCCAAACCTCCCCAAACATCGGCAGGTCTCCGTTCCTCCGCACAGACCTGCCGACGTTTGGGGAGGTTTGGGCGCCTCCCCAAACCTCCCCAAACGTCGGCAGGTCTCCGTTCCTCCGCACAGACCTGCCGACGTTTGGGGAGGTTTGGGCGCCTCCCCAAACCTCCCCAAACGTCGGCAGGTCTCCGTTCCTCCTGCCGACGTTTGGGGAGGTTTGGGCGCCTCCCCAAACCTCCCCAAACGTCGGCAGGTCTCCGTTCCTCCGCGCAGACCTGCCGACGTTTGGGGAGGTTTGGGCGCCTCCCCAAACCTCCCCAAACGTCGGCAGGTCTCCGTTCCTCCTGCCGACGTTTGGGGAGGTTTGGGCGCCTCCCCAAACCTCCCCAAACGTCGGCAGGTCTCCGTTCCTCCGCACAGACCTGCCGACGTTTGGGGAGGTTTGGGCGCCTCCCCAAACCTCCCCAAACGTCGGCAGGTCTCCGTTCCTCCTGCCGACGTTTGGGGAGGTTTGGGCGCCTCCCCAAACCTCCCCAAACGTCGGCAGGTCTCCGTTCCTCCTGCCGACGTTTGGGGAGGTTTGGGCGCCTCCCCAAACCTCCCCAAACATCGGCAGGTCTCCGTTCCTCCGCGCAGACCTGCCGACGTTTGGGGAGGTTTGGGCGCCTCCCCAAACCTCCCCAAACGTCGGCAGGTCTCCGTTCCTCCTGCCGACGTTTGGGGAGGTTTGGGCGCCTCCCCAAACCTCCCCAAACGTCGGCAGGTCTGCGCAGAGGAACGGAGACCTGGGAAACACGCCCGCTCCAGTCGCCCCCCCTTCCCTCAGGAGACGCGAAGCAAGTGACCGCCCGGAGCTTACCGAGGACTTGCGCGCGGACGAGGCTTCGGTGCTTCAAGGATCGCGCGCACCTCTCCCAAGCTGCCGCCATCCGGAGACCTGCCGAAGTTTGGGGAGGTTTGGGGAGGTGCCCGCGCACCTCCCCAAACCTCCCCAAACGTCGGCAGGTCTCCGGACCTCCGCGCCCTGCCTGCCTGCTTCTTTCCGCAGCGGAAAGAAGCAGGCAGGCAGGGCGCGGAGGAACGGAGACCTGCCGACGTTTGGGGAGGTTTGGGCGCCTCCCCAAACCTCCCCAAACGTCGGCAGGTCTCCGTTCCTCCGCGCAGACCTGCCGAAGTTTGGGGAGGTTTGGGCGCCTCCCCAAACCTCCCCAAACGTCGGCAGGTCTCCGTTCCTCCTGCCGACGTTTGGGGAGGTTTGGGCGCCTCCCCAAACCTCCCCAAACATCGGCAGGTCTCCGTTCCTCCGCACAGACCTGCCGACGTTTGGGGAGGTTTGGGCGCCTCCCCAAACCTCCCCAAATGTCGGCAGGTCTCCGTTCCTCCGCGCAGACCTGCCGACGTTTGGGGAGGTTTGGGCGCCTCCCCAAACCTCCCCAAACGTCGGCAGGTCTCCGTTCCTCCTGCCGACGTTTGGGGAGGTTTGGGCGCCTCCCCAAACCTCCCCAAACGTCGGCAGGTCTCCGTTCCTCCGCGCAGACCTGCCGACGTTTGGGGAGGTTTGGGCGACTCCCCAAACCTCCCCAAACGTCGGCAGGTCTCCGTTCCTCCTGCCGACGTTTGGGGAGGTTTGGGCGCCTCCCCAAACCTCCCCAAACGTCGGCAGGTCTCCGTTCCTCCTGCCGACGTTTGGGGAGGTTTGGGCGCCTCCCCAAACCTCCCCAAACGTCGGCAGGTCTCCGTTCCTCCTGCCGACGTTTGGGGAGGTTTGGGCGCCTCCCCAAACCTCCCCAAACGTCGGCAGGTCTCCGTTCCTCCTGCCGACGTTTGGGGAGGTTTGGGCGCCTCCCCAAACCTCCCCAAACGTCGGCAGGTCTCCGTTCCTCCGCACAGACCTGCCGACGTTTGGGGAGGTTTGGGCGCCTCCCCAAACCTCCCCAAACGTCGGCAGGTCTCCGTTCCTCCTGCCGACGTTTGGGGAGGTTTGGGCGCCTCCCCAAACCTCCCCAAACATCGGCAGGTCTCCGTTCCTCCGCACAGACCTGCCGACGTTTGGGGAGGTTTGGGCGCCTCCCCAAACCTCCCCAAACGTCGGCAGGTCTCCATTCCTCCGCGCAGACCTGCCGACGTTTGGGGAGGTTTGGGCACCTCCCCAAACCTCCCCAAACGTCGGCAGGTCTCCGTTCCTCCTGCCGACGTTTGGGGAGGTTTGGGCGCCTCCCCAAACGTCGGCATGTCTCCGTTCCTCCGCACAGACCTGCCGACGTTTGGGGAGGTTTGGGCGCCTCCCCAAACCTCCCCAAACGTCGGCAGGTCTCCGTTCCTCCGCGCAGACCTGCCGACGTTTGGGGAGGTTTGGGCGCCTCCCCAAACCTCCCCAAACGTCGGCAGGTCTCCGTTCCTCCTGCCGACGTTTGGGGAGGTTTGGGCGCCTCCCCAAACCTCCCCAAACGTCGGCAGGTCTCCATTCCTCCGCACAGACCTGCCGACGTTTGGGGAGGTTTGGGCGCCTCCCCAAACCTCCCCAAACGTCGGCAGGTCTCCATTCCTCCTGCCGACGTTTGGGGAGGTTTGGGCGCCTCCCCAAACCTCCCCAAACGTCGGCAGGTCTCCGTTCCTCCTGCCGACGTTTGGGGAGGTTTGGGCGCCTCCCCAAACCTCCCCAAACGTCGGCAGGTCTCCGTTCCTCCGCGCAGACCTGCCGACGTTTGGGGAGGTTTGGGCGCCTCCCCAAACCTCCCCAAACGTCGGCAGGTCTCCGTTCCTCCTGCCGACGTTTGGGGAGGTTTGGGCGCCTCCCCAAACCGCCCCAAACGTCGGCAGGTCTCCCTTCCTCCGCGCAGACCTGCCGACGTTTGGGGAGGTTTGGGCGCCTCCCCAAACCTCCCCAAACGTCGGCAGGTCTCCGTTCCTCCGCACAGACCTGCCGACGTTTGGGGAGGTTTGGGCACCTCCCCAAACCTCCCCAAACGTCGGCAGGTCTCCGTTCCTCCTGCCGACGTTTGGGGAGGTTTGGGCGCCTCCCCAAACCGTCCCAAACGTCGGCAGGTCTCCCTTCCTCCCCGCAGACCTGCCGACGTTTGGGGAGGTTTGGGCGCCTCCCCAAACCTCCCCAAACATCGGCAGGTCTCCGTTCCTCCGCGCAGACCTGCCGACGTTTGGGGAGGTTTGGGCGCCTCCCCAAACCTCCCCAAACGTCGGCAGGTCTCCGTTCTTCCTGCCGACGTTTGGGGAGGTTTGGGCGCCTCCCCAAACCTCCCCAAACGTCGGCAGGTCTCCGTTCCACCTGCCGACGTTTGGGGAGGTTTGGGCGCCTCCCCAAACCTCCCCAAACGTCGGCAGGTCTCCGTTCCTCCTGCCGACGTTTGGGGAGGTTTGGGCGCCTCCCCAAACCTCTCCAAACGTCGGCAGGTCTCCGTTCCTCCGCACAGACCTGCCGACGTTTGGGGAGGTTTGGGCGCCTCCCCAAACCTCCCCAAACTTCGGCAGGTCTCCGTTCCTCTTGCCGACGTTTGGGGAGGTTTGGGCGCCTCCCCAAACCTCCCCAAACGTCGGCAGGTCTGTGCGGAGGAATGGAGACCTGGGGAGGTTTGGGGAGGCGCCCAAACCTCCCCAAACGTCGGCAGGAGGAACGGAGACCTGCCGACGTTTGGGGAGGTTTGGGGAGGCGCCCAAACCTCCCCAAACGTCGGCAGGTCTGCGCGGAGGAACGGAGACCTGCCGACGTTTGGGGAGGTTTGGGGAGGTGCGCGCGCCTCCCCAAACCTCCCCAAACGTCGGCAGGTCTGCGCGGAGGAACGGAGACCTGGGAAACACGCCCGCTCCAGTCGCCCCCCCTTCCCTCAGGAGACGCGAAGCAAGTGACCGCCCGGAGCTTACCGAGGACTTGCGCGCGGACGAGGCTTCGGTGCTTCAAGGATCGCGCGCACCTCTCCCAAGCCGCCGCCGTCCGGAGACCTGCCGAAGTTTGGGGAGGTTTGGGGAGGTGCGCGCGCACCTCCCCAAACCTCCCCAAACGTCGGCAGGTCTCCGGACCTCCGCGCCCTGCCTGCCTGCTTCTTTCTGCAGCGGAAAGTCTCCGTTCCTCCTGCCGACGTTTGGGGAGGTTTGGGCGCCTCCCCAAACCTCCCCAAACATCGGCAGGTCTCCGTTCCTCCGCACAGACCTGCCGACGTTTGGGGAGGTTTGGGCGCCTCCCCAAACCTCCCCAAACGTCGGCAGGTCTCCGTTCCTCCGCGCAGACCTGCCGACGTTTGGGGAGGTTTGGGCGCCTCCCCAAACCTCCCCAAACGTCGGCAGGTCTCCGTTCCTCCTGCCGACGTTTGGGGAGGTTTGGGCGCCTCCCCAAACCTCCCCAAACGTCGGCAGGTCTCCGTTCCTCCGCACAGACCTGCCGACGTTTGGGGAGGTTTGGGCGCCTCCCCAAACCTCCCCAAACGTCGGCAGGTCTCCGTTCCTCCTGCCGACGTTTGGGGAGGTTTGGGCGCCTCCCCAAACCTCCCCAAACGTCGGCAGGTCTCCGTTCCTCCGCGCAGACCTGCCGACGTTTGGGGAGGTTTGGGCGCCTCCCCAAACCTCCCCAAACGTCGGCAGGTCTCCATTCCTCCTGCCGACGTTTGGGGAGGTTTGGGCGCCTCCCCAAACCTCCCCAAACGTCGGCAGGTCTACGTTCCTCCTGCCGACGTTTGGGGAGGTTTGGGCGCCTCCCCAAATCTCCCCAAACGTCGGCAGGTCTCCGTTCCTCCTGCCGACGTTTGGGGAGGTTTGGGCGCCTCCCCAAACCTCCCCAAACGTTGGCAGGTCTCCGTTCCTCCGCGCAGACCTGCCGACGTTTGGGGAGGTTTGGGCGCCTCCCCAAACCTCCCCAAACGTCGGCAGGTCTCCGTTCCTCCTGCCGACGTTTGGGGAGGTTTGGGCGCCTCCCCAAACCTCCCCAAACATCGGCAGGTCTCCGTTCCTCCGCACAGACCTGCCGACGTTTGGGGAGGTTTGGGCGCCTCCCCAAACCTCCCCAAACGTCGGCAGGTCTCCGTTCCTCCGCGCAGACCTGCCGACGTTTGGGGAGGTTTGGGCGCCTCCCCAAACCTCCCCAAACGTCGGCAGGTCTCCGTTCCTCCTGCCGACGTTTGGGGAGGTTTGGGCGCCTCCCCAAACCTCCCCAAACGTCGGCAGGTCTCCGTTCCTCCTGCCGACGTTTGGGGAGGTTTGGGCGCCTCCCCAAACCTCCCCAAACATCGGCAGGTCTCCGTTCCTCCGCGGAGACCTGCCGACGTTTGGGGAGGTTTGGGCGCCTCCCCAAACCTCCCCAAACGTCGGCAGGTCTCCGTTCCTCCTGCCGACGTTTGGGGAGGTTTGGGCGCCTCCCCAAACCTCCCCAAACGTCGGCAGGTCTGCGCGGAGGAACGGAGACCTGGGTAACACGGCCGCTCCAGTCGCCCCCCCTTCCCTCAGGAGACGCGAAGCAAGTGACCGCCCGGAGCTTACCGAGGACTTGCGCGCGGACGAGGCTTCGGTGCTTCAAGGATCGCGCGCACCTCTCCCAAGCTGCCGCCGTCCGGAGACCTGCCGAAGTTTGGGGAGGTTTGGGGAGGTGCGCGCGCACCTCCCCAAACCTCCCCAAACGTCGGCAGGTCTCCGGACCTCCGCGCCCTGCCTGCCTGCTTCTTTCCGCAGCGGAAAGTCTCCGTTCCTCCTGCCGACGTTTGGGGAGGTTTGGGCGCCTCCCCAAACCTCCCCAAACATCGGCAGGTCTCCGTTCCTCCGCACAGACCTGCCGACGTTTGGGGAGGTTTGGGCGCCTCCCCAAACCTCCCCAAACGTCGGCAGGTCTCCGTTCCTCCGCGCAGACCTGCCGACGTTTGGGGAGGTTTGGGCGCCTCCCCAAACCTCCCCAAACGTCGGCAGGTCTCCGTTCCTCCTGCCGACGTTTGGGGAGGTTTGGGCGCCTCCCCAAACCTCCCCAAACGTCGGCAGGTCTCCGTTCCTCCGCGCAGACCTGCCGACGTTTGGGGAGGTTTGGGCGCCTCCCCAAACCTCCCCAAACGTCGGCAGGTCTCCGTTCCTCCTGCCGACGTTTGGGGAGGTTTGGGCGCCTCCCCAAACCTCCCCAAACGTCGGCAGGTCTCCATTCCTCCGCACAGACCTGCCGACGTTTGGGGAGGTTTGGGCGCCTCCCCAAACCTCCCCAAACGTCGGCAGGTCTCCATTCCTCCTGCCGACGTTTGGGGAGCTTTGGGCGCCTCCCCAAACCTCCCCAAACGTCGGCAGGTCTCCGTTCCTCCTGCCGACGTTTGGGGAGGTTTGGGCGCCTCCCCAAACCTCCCCAAACGTCGGCAGGTCTCCGTTCCTCCGCACAGACCTGCCGACGTTTGGGGAGGTTTGGGCGCCTCCCCAAACCTACCCAAACGTCGGCAGGTCTCCGTTCCTCCTGCCGACGTTTGGGGAGGTTTGGGCGCCTCCCCAAACCTCCCCAAACGTCGGCAGGTCTCCGTTCCTCCTGCCGACGTTTGGGGAGGTTTGGGCGCCTCCCCAAACCTCCCCAAACGTCGGCAGGTCTCCGTTCCTCCTGCCGACGTTTGGGGAGGTTTGGGTGCCTCCCCAAACCTCTCCAAACATCGGCAGGTCTCCGTTCCTCCGCGCAGACCTGCCGACTTTTGGGGAGGTTTGGGCGCCTCCCCAAACCTCCCCAAACGTCGGCAGGTCTCCGTTCCTCCTGCCGACGTTTGGGGAGGTTTGGGCGCCTCCCCAAACCTCCCCAAACGTCGGCAGGTCTGCGCGGAGGAACGGAGACCTGGGGAGGTTTGGGGAGGCGCCCAAACCTCCCCAAACGTCGGCATGAGGAACGGAGACCTGCCGACGTTTGGGGAGGTTTGGGGAGGCGCCCAAACCTCCCCAAACGTCGGCAGGTCTGCGCGGAGGAACGGAGACCTGCCGACGTTTGGGGAGGTTTGGGGAGGCGCCCAAACCTCCCCAAACGTCGGCAGGTCTGCGCGGAGGAACGGAGACCTGCCGACGTTTGGGGAGGTTTGGGGAGGCGCCCAAACCTCCCCAAACGTCGGCAGGAGGAACGGAGACCTGCCGACGTTTGGGGAGGTTTGGGGAGGCGCCCAAACCTCCCCAAACGTCGGCAGGAGGAACGGAGACCTGCCGACGTTTGGGGAGGTTTGGGGAGGCGCCCAAACCTCCCCAAACGTCGGCAGGTCTGTGCGGAGGAACGGAGACCTGCCGACGTTTGGGTAGGTTTGGGGAGGCGCCCAAACCTCCCCAAACGTCGGCAGGTCTGCGCGGAGGAACGGAGACCTGCCGACGTTTGGGGAGGTTTGGGGAGGCACCCAAACCTCCCCAAACGTCGGCAGGAGGAACGGAGACCTGCCGACGTTTGGGGAGGTTTGGGGATGCGCCCAAACCTCCCCAAACGTCGGCAGGTCTCCGTTCCTCCGCACCCTGCCTGCCTGCTTCTTTCCGCTGCGGAAAGAAGCAGGCAGGCAAGGCGCGGATGTCCAGAGACCTGCCGACGTTTGGGGAGGTTTGGGGAGGTGCGCGCGCACCTCCCCAAACCTCCCCAAACTTCGGCAGGTCTCCGGATGGCGGTGGCTTGGGAGAGGTGCGCGCGATCCCGGAAGCACCAAAGCCTCGGCCGCGCACAAGTCCTCGGTAAGTTTTTTTGTTGACTGGAGTATAAGCCGAAGTGGAATTTTTCAGCCCAAAAAGTGGGCTGAAAAATTCGGCTTATACTCAAGTATATACGGTAATTCCATGTCCTCCTAGATCTCTTTCTGGTTATGTGATTGGGTTCTTAATATTTCTAAAATATTTTTAAAAAATAAAAATGAAAAAATAAAATAAAATAAAATAAAAACTTGAAAGAGCAGACGTGATGGACCACCGATTCTTTTTCTGCTGTCAGTTTTCTGTGTTTCTATTTATTTGGTATATATTAAATATGCATAGATATTATTTCTGAAAAGAGTGCAGGAGTGGAAGAACTATATGATCTAGTGTTATTCTTTATTAAATGGTTATTTCTGTATGTATGTGCAGGTTTATTTCCTTTGTTTTTATTTTTTATTTTTAATCATAGGAAAGCCACCCACAGTTGCTATTCTGAGTTACATAGCCATATAAACTATTTGAGTAAATAATTAAATAACCAATCTTAAAAAAATGTGTTTTTTGCATTATATCATATTAACTGAAATTATTGGTCTGTGATAATAAGTTATTTTTATTTTTCCTCCCATTTTAAAATGTAAATCTGACTAGGAAAAAAGGGGTTGTTGATTATCTTTAGCTATTAATCATTATTCAGGATAGGGCAGGGGTCAGCAACCTGAAACAGTGAAAGAGCCACTCAGAACCGGTTCCCTCACAAAAGGAAAAACTGGGAGCCACAAAAAATGCGTGCGCATGCGTGTACATGGGTGCATGTGCAGAACAGGGTTTGACTGAAGAGTGGAGCCAAGGCGAGATATGCACCTACCCTGCATATTTGAATTGATTGGTTGAACTTTTTTAGTCCCACTTTTTTTTTGGACTGCACATGGCCAAGGACTGGGAGCCGCAGGAGACGGCTGAAAGAGCCGCATGCAGCTCCGGAGCCGCGGTTTGCAGACCTGTGGGATAGGGTTAGGACAGATGCTTCTAAATACCTTATTCCTTATTAATAAACAATTTGGCTTAATTCAGAAAAGGAATAAACAAATCATTCTGCCTAATCACATTTGTTACATAGCTGTAGTCAGTATAGTGATCGATTTATGTATAAACGTTTAACTAACTCCAATTAGTGATTGCTCTCTTATAAGTATATTTCTGAAGTAGTTTCAGAAGTCTAGATAAATAACAATTAAGGTGAATGGTCCCTAATTTTATAAAAGTGAAAGGGAGATGATATGAGACAGATTTAAAACAGTCTATAAAAGATCAAAGTCAGTAGTATGGACTGACGACGGGTTTTAAAATGTTTTAATTTTTAATTGTTTAGTTAATTTATTTTGGGGCTGTTTATTTAATTTCTCTTAACTTTTGTATTGTTGTTTTTATTGTTGTTAGCCGCCCTGAGTCCTTCGGGAGATAGGGCGGCATATAAGTCCCAAAAATAAATAAATAAATAAACAAACAAACAAATAAATAAATAAATAAATAAACTTGAAATGCTTTCATTTGAGTAATTTTTAAAATAATTTGTGTATCTTCTGCCCATTACATGCTGCAGATTACTAATTAGTAACTTGAATTGCATATGGAGAATAGCTTATTATATATCAAAATTAGCATTATGATGGGCTTTTATTGATAAAAGTTACAATTCAAGCCTGGTTCATTGACTGATGGTTCATAACTGGCTAATTGTTCTCATGGTCAGAAAATGTCTCCCTAGTTCTAGGTTGCTTCTTTCCTTCATTAGTTTCCATCCATTACTTCTTGCCTTCTAGTGCTTTGGAAAATAGGTTGACCCCTCTTCCTTCTGGTAGCCCCTCAGCTATTGGAACATTGCTATCATATCACCACAAGACTTTCTTTTCACTGGACTAGCCCATATACAATTCCTGCATCTGTTTTTCATATGTTTTAGCCTCCAGCCCCATAATCATCTTTGTTGCTCTCTCTGCACCCTTTCCAGAATCTCAACATCTTTTTTATATTGTGGTGACCAAAACTGTATGCAGTATTCCAAGTGTCGGCTTACCAAGGTGTTGTAAAGCAATACTAACACTTCACATGATCTTGATTCAATCCCTCTGTTAATACAATAACAATACTTAATAGTTCTATTTGCTTATTTTTTCTGATGATCATCTATAACAATCTATTAGGCTCTTCTCCAGTGAGTCCTTCCTTCTCATTAGGTGGCCAAAGTATTTGAGTTTCAACTTCAGGATCTGGCCTTCTAAAGAGCAGTCAGGGTTGATCTCCTCTAGGACTGACCGGTTTGATCGCCTTGCAGTCCAAGGGACTCACAGGAGTCTTCTCCAGCACCACAGTTCAAAGGCTTCAATTCTTTGGTGCTCAGCCTTTCTTATGGTCCAACTTTCACAGCCATACATTGCAACTGGGAAGACCATAGCCTTGACTATAACCACACTCTATGGCAAAATGCAAATCTCTTTAAATATTATGAGCCATAATCTGCCATGCTGATCTAGTGTGGATTGGTAGATTGGTGGATTATTTTTATTTTCCAGTCTCAGACTGAGAGAGAATGACTGATTCAAAGTCACCAAGACTAGAATTTGTATCTCCCCACTCCTAGTCTATCACCTTAATTGAACTAGACTGGTATAGTTCTACAGTCCTGAGAGCATTTTGGTTTTCTTTATTGATCTGTGCAATGCCTTCTAAAGCTATTTTATTAGCAATCTCTTTTTCTTCTCTCTTCCTCTCCTACCCCAATGAGAAACAATTTCCAATTGGCACAAGTTAGGCCTATAAAATTGACCTATAGAAGTCACCATATATAAGGAAGAGGCTACTTCATGTACCACCCAAGGTAGTTTAAGTCAACTGTGTGATTGCAACACAGACATAAAAGTTGTAAATTCCTCGTTCCTTGATTGCAGTAGATTTTTTTGAATATGTTCACAGAACCATAGAACCACAGTACTATGGATACCAACAGGTTATAATAACCTAGGTAAATGAATCTGAATTTTACGTTCATCAGAATCTCAGCTAATGACAAATTAGAAGCCAAAATAACAATTCTACTGAAGGGTTCTGGAACAAAGGGAAATTGTTTAGTCTAACTGTTGCTTTCTTGCTTTTTGTAATCAGCTTTTGCACCAGGGAAATCTCATACAAGTTTGGGAAACATGTACATGGATGGGATATACTGAAGGAGGGAATAAGAGAGTGTAGAGGAATGACTGATGTCTTTCTTAGGATGTAATCCGTCTGTTGTCTGATTTTCATTGGCTAACAACATTTATAAAGCAATGCTACCAACCTTCCTAGGTGTGGCACTTCTGGACTTAACTCTGCCAGTGTTCCAGATTGTTGGCCACCCAGCTGTTTAATTTGATCAAATAAAATGCTGCTTGATCAAGACATCTCCGCTTGGGCTATCTGATTAGATTGATATGGTGTCTCAAGTTTAAGTAAGGGACTGGGACCTTACACTACAACGCAACAAATTGTAATAAACTTCTGAGAAGCCTTAGAATTATTACCTTATCAGTAATCAAATTTCATAAACAAACAAATATATAAAAACAAAAGACACAAAAAAGTAGCATTGCCTGGGGTTCAGACTTTTTTTGTTTTTAGTAACTGTTTGACAACTAATATCCATTTTCTACCAGACTATTAGACAGTGATTATCCCAGGTTGAAGGATAAGGAGAAGCTTTACTGCATGGCAAAAAAAAGGCAAAAAGTCTCTTCCGGAGAATTAAGGACCATTACTAAACAAAGCAACATAAAACTCATAAAAAAAATCCTGTAAGGCCAGGTCAGGAAAGAGATTGCATAAGATTTATTGGAACTCTACTAAATTAATACAGGCTATAATAACAGAATCATATGTTAGAAAAGCCTGATTGTTTTTGCTTCCATCTGTCTTGTGCCAAAGAAAGTTAAGGTGTAATCATATAAGTTTATTAGAGTTGTCTTCTGCTCAGGTTTAAATCATATTTGACTAAGTGCTTTGCGTAGCTTCTCGAAGGTCATACCTCTAATTCTCTACCGTATCTTATGACATATGTATTAAATAAAGGCTGTTTAGGTCAGCAAACTTTCACATGTTCTCTACATTGAGGGATGAGAGCTTGCTCTTTTGTGCAGGAGAGACAATCTGCCTATATTTATTGTTCTTATCATTATACCTAATGGTGTGAGAAATAGCTTTCACAAGTCAAGTTGTGAACAACATTGCATCTTTGGTTGTGGCCATAATGGAGCTGTTGCTCAGCTCCTTGGGAACCAGATAATTTTAATGCAATGCAGTGATGTGTATAATATTCCTCTTCCCAGTTGGATTCAACAATGAGGGCAGTGTTAGAAATCAGAAGATCCTTGCCAGGCTTATGATCCAACCATAAATCATAACCACTTTATGATCCAACCACCACACTTTTTAAAAAGTGTGTGTGTATATATTCATATACATATATATATATATATACATACATATATATATATATATATATATATATATATATATATATATATATATATATGGTATATATATATATACATATATATATATATATATATATATATATATATATATATATATATATATATATATATATATATATATATATATATATATATATATATATATATATATATATATATATATATATATATATATATACACACACACACACACACATGCACATGTGTTTGAGGTGCACATCCTAATGCCATAGGCTGCGCACGCCTATGCACTCTGTCTGACTCTGACATAACAGTTCGCTCAGTCAGTTTAACAGCGACTGAGCAGAGTCAACACTCTGGCGCTATCACAGATTTCACAAAAATTTCGCTATTGTCACACGGATCCTCCTCCTAGCCAATCAGGAAGTGGGATCCGCTCCCTCATTGGCCGAAAGGCGAATGCATTCAATTGGCTGAGCTGCCGAGCAGGAGGTGGGAGGACTTGAGGAGACACGGGGAACTGAGTAGAAGCCGCCGCTGCAGGTAAGTCTCTCTGCATTGAAAGGGGGCATGCTGGTCTCTCTGGATTGAAAGGGGGCATGCTGGTCATTCCGCATTGAAAGGGGGCACGCTGGTCATTCCGCATTGAAAGGGGGCACGCTGGTCATTCTGCATTGAAAGGGGACACTTAGCAGGGCATAGGCAGGATCACTAAACTCATCACATGCATTCGACATGTAGGGCCAAAACCCTCCTCAGACAAAGACTACTCGGATTGCAGTGTGTGCACCTTGAAGAAAAGAGCCAAGGCCTTCAAGTTCAAGTGGAGCTTAACAAACAATACATGTGCTTAGGGGGTAAGGGTTTCTTTAACTAATCTAGTGGAAGAGACTTGAGTGCTAAAATCCACGGGTTAGGGGGCACAAATTACTTGCCTTGCCCCGGGTGCTGACAACCCACGCTACGCCACTGATGCCATAAAATAATACTCTTAATATTCAGCCATTGCAGGTGGCCCAGAAGGATTCCAAAGTCAAATGCCACTAAGAGGTCTAACACGATCAAGAAAAGCATCTAGGTGCTGACCAATGCCAATCCCATAACAAGGTCTGAATCATAGCTGAAAAAGAGTCAGATAATCCTTTTTTTTCAATAATCTGTAACTGCTACTACAATAACTTCTGAACAGAACTTTCCTGAAAAAGGGAACATTAGAGAAAAAACAAAAATTAATTTGGTCAGATCTAGGAAATTGTCTTCAAGGGATACTTTAACAATTCTCCATCAAAGAAGTGTTAATTATTTCCCAGCTCTAGTCACCCATGCCTTGCTTGGTCATAAAGGATCCAAAGAGAGGCTTCGGTTAAACCTACAGTTGGTAGAGCTCGAACTACAAAAAAAAAATCTATATATTTTGACATTCTCAAAATAATTCCAAATTACAATACCAGCTGTCACATTAATCCCCACTGTAGACTCTGTCTAACTAATATCAAATTCAGAGCAGATTTAGGTGACTATCTGCTAAAAAAAACTTTGGAAAATCACCTATTGTGCTTATGAGTTCTTTGCTTTGCCCATCTTTTCCTAAAAAATACTGGGCAAGAATCAGTGGATGTAAATCTGTATGAATAAGTATGGAGAAGACACTTCATTTCTCTTAATGCCAGAATGTAAACTCAGACATTCTTACCAGTACTGAGTTCTTACCAATACTCAGTTGCATGTCATTCTGGATTTCCATTATTGTCAATCCAGGCACTTTTTGAATTTTTAATGTATTTCTTCTAATTAACCCAAAGGTTGTTTGGAATCAGTGACTAGGAAGACTCATCACTGGATCAATCTCATCCATCATTCTGGCTCTTCCATATTTCACAGGTTAACCTGACATAAGATAGAATCAGTCTGAGGGAGAAATCCTATTAAGTGAACTATTTTAATGAAGTCCAGAGGGCTTGTGTAAGTCTGGGGAATCTGTGATCTGCAGTGTGACAACTATGTGATCTGACCACCACAACAACAAAAAACCCAGATGTTAATGTTCTCCATCTTCAGATTTTATTTCACATGTTCTAAAGACCAGATCTAATATGTGTTTCGTTAAGTGGGTCTGGGCCACAAACCCGTGAGATGTGTTGCCACTTCCCAGGGGATATAATTTTTTGGGGCTATGAAAAGTTTTGAGAATCCCATGTTACACCTCTCCTGTGCATGCTGCATTGGCTTCTGGTTGCCCTCCAGGTGCGATTCAAGATGCTGGTAATTACCTTTAAAGCTCTACATGGCTTAGGCCCAGTGTACTTGCGAGACCACCTGCTGCCAATGTCAACATCCCATCTCCCAGTTCACTCCCACAGACTTGGCCTCCTCAGGGTTCCGTCGGCCAGGCAATGCCGGCTGGCAACCCCCAGGGGGAGAGCCTTCTCTGTGAGCACGCCGACCCTCTGGAATGAACTGCCTCCGGAGCTGCGGACGGCCCCTGACCTTCGATCCTTCCACCGTGACCTGAAGACATGGTTGTTCCAACAAGCGGGCCTTGACTGACCATGGTTTTTAATTTGGTTTTTATTGTGTTAAATTGTCCCGTATCTCTTATATTCATTGTTTAATTCTTTTTTTTTAATTTTTGTATTTTATGTCTCTTAATTTTTATCCTTGTGAGCCGCCCTGAGTCCTTAGGGAGAAGGGCAGCATATAAATTTAATAAATCCTAATCCTAATCCAGCACCATCTACATGACCAGATCCAGGAGGTGTGCTACCATGCCAACATCACTATAGCATTTCAATGTAGGCCAGTTTCATACACAGGCATCTGTATTCCCTCACTGTGAATTTGAAAGGAGTTGTGAATAAGAACACTTAAAATAATACAAACTGTTATGCATATGACCTCTTATGGAGAGAGATGCTTTGGGTACATTTAATATGGTTCCTCTTTTGACTCTTGTTTTGCTAGAGTTTTTAGAATTTGAATCATATGGAAAGAAATGGTAGCACATAAGAAACTTTCAATAAAATAGGTGTCACTTTCTCACAGAAGAAGAAGGGTGCTTAATTGACAATAGTTGTTACTTAGCCTGCCGGTTCTATGTGCCATGAAAATACTTGGTAATTGTGCAGTGACCAAAAATGGTTACTGGATCAGTGAGCAGTTAAGATTCTATTAGTTCTATTTGTTCCTATTTTATTAGCTGTATTACTTGATAAATTGGGTTTGCTGTCCATTGCCATAAAAAGGAAAATAGGAGGGAGGGAGGCAGGGGGAGAGAAAGAGAGTGAGAGAGAGAGAATGAGAATGAGAATGCTTGAATGTAGCTAAGAAAGCATTATTATTATTTTCCCTTTCTGGAGCTAAACCCCAGCAGTACAATCTCAGAAGCCTAGTGAAATAATCAAAATGGCTATATAGCAAAAAAAAAAATTAGAGTGGTGTAGCTTTAAAATATACAAATAACCTAAAAGCGCATTGTTCAATCCCCAAAACTAGCAAGCATGAACATAAATTAGGACAATGCCCCAGCGAGACAAAGGTATTCGGTGTTCAGAAATCATCTGACTCGCTGATGACTGCCTTTAAGGATCATTCAGAAAGTGCAATTAGTATAAATTGAGCAGTTATAAAGTATATTTGAAAAAAACTACAATGCATTGCCAATCCTGCATTGGCTCCCAACACTTTAAAGGAATAGTTTAAACTAAAAACGTAATTGTTTTTATGTTTATGTTTTTACTGTATTGTAAGGCAACCAGAGTCACTTTGGATAGAGGGATGGGCACAATATAAATTAAATAAATACATAAACTGCTGATTATAACTTTTAAAGCTCCAAGTGGCATGGCTCTTACATTCAGGGTTCAGCAGAAATGACCTGTGCGATGAAACGTGAGCTGGCCAACACTCCTTGATTTTAAAGAGCTCTGGCACACACTGTAAGGCTTTGTGAACAGTGGTTTTAGATTTCATAAGAAATACATAAAAGTGAACACCGTTATCATAAACTAGGAACTATTGAAACAGCCCACATGTTTCAAAATTAAGTCAACTGGATTTATTGTACTAATCTGAGACATTTCACTGCTCATCCAAGCAGCTTCCTCAGTCTGAGCAAGTTTGGTTAAGCACAAAGTCCTTGGAATATACGGACTTCTCCCACATCAAACTCAGGGTTTCTTCTCCAAAGTGCTTCATTGACCTATTGTAATACACTTTGCAGAGGAAACCCTTCAATAGTTCTATTTGATTATATTTAAATATTTACCTCATTTCCCCTTTAACGCTATTTTATCAACAACTGAAATACAGTACTTTAACTTTGCTAAGGCCACAACACAACACTTAAAAAAAAAAGAAATAAATGAGTGAAGTCATGTGATTGAGACAGTAAGGTTGACTTAATTATTATGTTGCATGTAGGTTTGGCAGCAGTATCCACGCATTGACATTTGCTTGATTTCGGTTTACTGTTAGGGTAATGTTGTGCTCTAGTTTCTAGTGGTAGAATTTATTTTTCCCATCACATCCCAAATCACCTTGAGTGTGCACTGTTTTTAGACATATTTGTGGTATATTTTTTTTTGAATTTTATTATTTCAGGACTTAAGTTCTATTGTCCAATTATAATTATGCAACATACTACATGGATCCAGCATACTACTTTATAAAGAAACAAAATAAAACTTGGAGTTATGCTACTCTCAATGACATTAATACAGAGATGAAGAAATGGAACCAGAAATGGAATATTGTAGTTTTTGGAACAATTGCTAGTTTTTGGGTAGCACCTTTTGTAACAACTGCCAGACAGTGATTCATCCACAAAACATAATGATATTCATCCATTCTCAAGATTGATTCACACTTTCACCTACATCCACATTTATGGACAAATGAGAAAATGATAAAAAAATTATAAGTTTCAAATCTGCTATTACTCCTCTGAAAATAATTTCATTTCCTTATATAAAAAGCATCATTACTGGCAGTATCTCTGTGTTTTATATGTGTGCAAAAACATTGATAGGATTTTTCACTATACTGCTCTAGGATGGCGCAGACTTATTCTCCCAACTCCTGAAACTGAAAATATTGCATATCTGTTCTTGTTTTTACCATACTTCTATTATAAAGGTAAAGGTAAATGTTCCCACACACATGCGTGCTAGTCGTTTCCAACTCTAGGGGCTGGTGCTCATCTTCATTTCAAAGCCGAAGAGCCAGCGCTTGTCCGAGGACATCTCCGTGGTCATGTGGCTGGCATGACTAGATGCCAAAGGTGCACGGAATGCTGTTACCTTCCCACCGTAGTGGTCCCTATTTTTCTACTTGCATTTTTACGTGCTTTCGAACTGCTAGGTTGGCAGAAGCTGGGACGAGTAACAGGTGCTCACTCTGTTACGCAGCACTCGGGATTTGACCCGCCAAACTGCTGACCTTCTGATCGACAAGCTCAGCGTCCTAACCCACTGAGCCACCGTGTCCCTTCTATTATAAAAGGGCCCATTTTGTGCTGTTGGTAGAACCATTACTCTCCATATTTTGCCATGTCAACATGGTCTTTACAGACACTGTTTGTAAACAATAATGTGCAATAATAGGGAATATGATAGCCTTTTTCAGCCTGATACTATCTGATTTGAAATTTTAACAGGCATCCTATCAACACATATGGAGGGTATCAAGTTGCAAAAACTTGACAAAGATTCATAAGAAAAAATGTATTTTAAAATGAATATTACTTCCTAACTTTGAAATTGACATGATCAGAAAATATAAGAATAAAGATTTCATTATGTCTTGATAGATAATCTAGTGAAATATATTTTAGAAGGAAGAATATTTTTATATGATGAATTTGAAAATACAGGATAGGGGGGGGGGAAGAAAATGAGAATAAGTATAACATAACCAAGCAGGATGGATAAAAAAAAAATAGATTAAATTTCCTGGCTGGAAAAAAAAAAGATTTTCGCCACTTAGGCCCAAGCATTTCTCATATACCTTTTTCACTTTACATTTTTGGAATTGTTGTTTTTTGAGAGTTGTTCTTTAAAAATCTTTTTTTTGAAAAAAGCTTATATGAAGCAAAATCTCAAAAGCAGAGTTTTCTTTAATATCCCAAAGGCCATATGCCTATCAACATCATGCATTCAGATAGGGAGTCCCAATTTGGACTTGTCTGGAAGAGAAATCTATTGGATCAATTGATTCTGACAGTTGCATTGGGTATTTTACACACTACTAGCTGCCTTTGTTCAGAGACTTTCTCCTTCTTGATCTTTCTCTTGAATCAGGTCAACTGAAGTGAAAGTGACAGTTCTGTTTACTGATCTTATTTAGGGAATTGGGATGTCAAGTCCAATTTCAGTGATTTCAGAGTGAATTGCAGCTAAGAAAATAATGTAGTCCAAATCAGAGTTTACACAATGGGAGTGTGATTGGATATGTTCATGTATTAAAGTTAACATTAATTTCATCACCATCATTAATAGTAAGATAATATTTTTTGAAGGGTATCTCTTGGTATTCTTGGCTTATGTGGCTAAAGTTATCATTATGAACTAAAGCTTATTCCTATATCTGCCATTATTTTTTTATTCCATTCAATCATGCTTGATTTACAAAGGCTGCTTGGACATGTGCATACAGCTTTCTTGGCAAGGTTTTTCAGAAGTGGCTGAAGGAAGGATACTGACCCAAGGTCACCCATCTGGCTTTGTGCTTAATTTAGGACATATTTTTAATTATTAATATACAAACCAATTATTAAATGAGATAAAATAATCTTATTATATAACTCAATTCTGGTTAATTTGATATGAACTTCAGTCTTTATTGTCAACAAAAGAAAAAGGAAAAGGAAAAAGGAAAAAGATAAAAAATGGTCCTACATTGATAAAAATGGAGACATAAGGGTAGGTTAGTACAGCTATTGTGTCTGCACAGTTACTTGATGAGTCAACATAGAGACTTTATGTTTGTATGCTAAATTATATTATGTTTATATCATGTACTATATTTTCTTTTATGAAGTATGAGACTGCGACCCATAATAAAGTTTTGATTGACTTATTTATGATGTTGTATATGAGTTTGTACATGCATACTTTCATTTTTGAGGAATGAAATTAAAAACAAGTAAACAAAGCTCTCTCTTATCAAACTGGGAAAAGCTCCAACAATCTGTTCTCAAGAAAAATCATAACCTGTTCTTGAATATTGGATGCATACTGGATCCAATACAATGCATTTTTGGCATTAAACCTGGGCCACCCACTACCATGACCTGTTTCATATATCATATCGCAAAGAAAGCCTGTGTTTCCCAATTTCTGATCTTTTGTGTGACAAGCCACCAGTTTCAAATTTAGAATATTTTAAATTAATTTTCACCATTTGAAAAATGGTCAAGTGATAGAAGAGGAATTATTTCCCCCAGAGTTCTTGAAAATAAATATTGGTTGTATTTACAAGCAACAACAAATCTAAAGACTGGAGCTATTCCATTACAATTCTAAAGTTTAAGGAAGGAACAAGAATAATTTAGACACACATTGTCCAGTTAGTCTGCTATGTGTAATTCACAAGCTTTATATGAAATACTTTTATAATTAATTTGTCAATAAAAGGTAAAGGTAAAGGTTCCCCCGCACATGCATGCTAGTCGTTTCCGACTCTAGGGGCCGGTGCTCATCTCCGTTTCAAAGCCGAAGAGCCAGCGCTTGTCTGAGGACGTCTCCGTGGTCATGTGGCCGGCATGACTAGATGCCAAAGGCACACGGAATGCTGTTACCTTCCCACCGTAGTGGTCCCTATTTTTCTACTTGCATTTTTTACGTGCTTTCGAACTGCTAGGTTGGCAGAAGCTGGGATGAGTAACTCTGCTACGCGGCACTCGGGATTCGACCCGCCAAACTGCCGACCTTCTGATCGACAAACTCAGCGTCCTAACCCACTGAGCCACCGCGTCCCTCAATTTGTCAATAGGAAGATCCAAAGAATATCCTGGCCACTGACCAAGCATGTTTTAAACCACATTGTTTGATTGCTAATAGGTGTACAATTTTATACCATCTGGCCAAATTGCCCAAGAGATTTTTTTTTTTTTTACACTGCCTTTATCAATGTGAGGGCTGCTTTTGACCCCAGACTTTTCAGGCTGATAATCCTGCTGTGTAAAAACACCTTTATGGAAATCAAATGTAAAAATAATAGGGATTTACTGTCTTCCATTTCAGTCTCTAAGAAAGCTATGTATGGATGCATTCTGGCTCTGCTATTTTTAATTTTTTATATTAATAAATCCCTTCTGGCCCTTGTCCAACTAAAATTTCACCCCTCAAGTCCTCACGAATTTGTCTATTTTCTATTTGGCTCTATGCAGATGATGTTGTCACTTTATCCACATCTCAAATTGCCGTTTGTAGATATTTAGGAGTTACAACATTCTTTTTTCCTAGGGAAACATGGAAATTAATGATGCTAAAACAAAGGCCCCAATTTTCACTAAAAACATTTGAACCTTTCTTATAATTTGCAAATCAATAATAAACCTGTCAAGCAAGTTAAGGACATTAAGTATCTAGATATTCATTTCCAAACACCTGCTTCCTAGAGTTCACACCAAGAGCACAAAAGAACTTTAACAAGATTATCAGATTTGCAAGACAGAAATAAAAATATCCCAGCAGGAAACAAATTATTCAAAGCAAAAGTAGTTTGCTGCTTCATGATGTTTAACCCTGTTAGTACAAAGAAGAAAAAAACCTTACCCTGCAAGTAATTCAAACCAACTTTTTGAAGGCTATTTTCCATGTCTCTTTTATCAAACACAAAGATGCTGTCTCAGCTGGAACTTGGTTGTGTCTCTCTTGAGGCCCGCTGGATCTTGCTGACTTAATTTCTGGCTAAAACAAACGTTCTGGTTTGACTTCGTATCCTGGCTTAGACTATCGGACATTTTCAGCTTCTCCTTGAAGAAACAAATGGACTTGAATTTGTCTGCCTATTTCCACCCACTAGCTATATGCTCTGTGAGTCTAGATCAGCAGTTCTCAAATTGTGGTCTCAAACCTCTTCACATTCTTAAAAATTACTGAGAAACCCAAAGAGCTTTTGTGGATGTTCCTGCTGTGTGGAGTTCCTTTGGTTGGAATATATGACCAAATGTGGCCTCACAAAGATATGTAATTGGAAAAAAGGAAGAATATTTTAACAGCCTTTTCAGATAGGTGTTGATAATCTTCTTCGATACTACACCAAAACTCTACAAAGTGTAGTTTCTTAAAAAGTTTATGAAATTTGAAGCAATACCAGCAAACTTTCTGTCTTCTTTTATATTTAAATCCTTTGTTCTATCATGTACTTCTATCATGCATTGGTGATTTGGAAAATATTGATTCAGGGAGTAATGCAGATCTTCCAAATGTTGACACATTTTATTATACAACATGAGAAAAATATAGCATTAATGCTTTATGCATTCTTCTCACTTTGGCACTCAGAATATTAAGAAGACAGTAGCCCAATTCAATAGATTAATACAAAACGTTAAAATACCCCTAAACCCATCAGACCAGGCCAGCTTGTTCAAATAAATATGTTTTTAGGTCACGTCGGAAGGAGCGAAGGTTGGGAGCCATCCGGAGCTCCACCGGTAAACGGGTCTAAAGGTCTGGCGTGCCCACAGAGAACGCCCTCCCCCTGGGGGCCGCCAGTCAACACTTTTTGACCGACAGCACCCTAAGGAGGACCTCTCTGTGGGAGCGCACTGGACGAAGGGAAGTTGATGCCGGCAGCAGATGTTCCCGTAAGTAACCCGGACCCATGTCATTTAGGGCTTTATAGGTCGTAACCAGTACCTTGAATCTTACCCGGAGGACAACCGGAAGCCAATGCAGCTCACGGAGTAGAGGTGTTACATGGAGTATCGGGAAGCCCCCACCACCACTCGCGCGGCTGCATTCTGCACCAGCTGGAGCCTCCGAGTAGTCCTCAAGGGCAGCCCCATGTAGAGAGCATTGCAGTAGTCCAAATGGGAGGTCACGAGTGCATGAGTGACTGTGCGCAAGGCATCCCGGTCTAGATAGGGCCGCAACTGACGCACCAGGCGAACCTGAGCGAAGGCCCCCCTAGTCACAGCTCCTATATGATCATCCAAGGAGAGCTGTGAATCTAGGAGGACACCCAAGTTACGAGCCCTATCTATGGGGGGTAATATCTCACCCCCCATAATTAGCGATGGAATATTCTGAATTTCCCGAGACGCCAGCACACACAGCCACTCAGTCTTGTCAGGGTTGAGTCGAAGCCTGTTCCTCCCCATCTAGACCTGGACCGCCTCCAGGCAACGGGACATCACAGAGAGGGCATCACTGGGGTGGTTTGGGGTGGAGATAAAAAGCTGGGTATCATCAGCATATTGATGATACCCAACCCCAAAACCACGAATGATCTCACCCAGCGGTTTCATATAGATGTTGAACAGGAGAGGCGAGAGGACCGACCCCTGAGGCACTCCACAAACAAGAGGCCTTGAGGCCGACCTCTGCCCTCCTGCCAACACCGACTGCGAACGTCCCAGGAGGTAGGAGGAGAACCACCGTAAACCGGTGCCTCCCACTCCCAACCCCCGAAGACGCCGCAGTAAGATACCATGGTCGATGGTATCAAAAGCCGCTGAGAGGTCTAATAGGACTAGGACAGAGGAACAACCCCTGTCCCGAGCCCGCCAGAGATCATTCACCAGCGCGACCAATGCCGTCTCCGTGCTGTACCCGGGCCTGAAGCCCGATTGGTACGGGTCTAGATAATCAGCTTCCTCCAGGAACAGAGTGAGCTGCTGCGCTTTAACATTTTAACATTTTACTGATTCCTCAAGGACATTCTTAAATGAAACTGTATTTTTTTTTAAAAAAATATTTAACTGCAATTGTGTATATACAAAGAATATTAGTACAATTTGGTGCTACTGTCTTGATTTGGGCTAAAGCGTTTTAATCCACTGTATCCTCATGAGAAAATGAGAATGAAAAAGGCAAATAAAGTTGTTTTGTTATAAAAATAATTTTAAACTCAGTGATCATTTCTAGGGGAAACTGAGAAATGCTGGTTCTATATAAGGCTTTGGCAGAGTTTAAGAGATTTGGATCTTGATATACCCAAAATTTCCATTATTGCAGCTTGTGTAGGCTCCCCTTTTCATATTTTATATATTTTTACCTTATACTCCATGCCCCACACAATAAGCTATTCCCATTGGTGTGATTTAGTGTTCTGCCATCAATGCTTTCCACAGGCAGATACCATAATATTATTTACCAGGATCACCTTTGCATATGTTCAGACAACATAGTTGAGTCTGTGGCAGATGTCTTGCTAGAGTGCTTTTTATATCATACCTGGGACTTTGAACTATATTGAATCTCTTGTTAGTCTGCTTTGCCACCTATCACAGACAATGATTATAAATAATTTGGTACAAGTTCAATCTCATACTGAAAAATCTAAAAAAGTGGCAACGTTCTTAGTTATATCTAAGTTATATCATTAGAGGTTGTTCTTTAGCTGCATCCAGGTTTGTTTTATTTTTATTTTTATTTTTATTTTTATTTTTATTTTTATTTTTATATTATTATTATTATTATTATTATTATTATTATTATTATTATTATTATTATTATTATTATTATTATTATTATTATTATTATTAATTATTCCATTCCCCTCTCTCAGATTGACTGACTGCCTTTTCAGAATGTCCTACCAATGCATAAAACCTCAATTCTTTGTCACATTTCCACTCTTTGCCAAGCTTGATTTGCCCATATTATATTGGCTTATATTGGCTTGATTTGCCTATTTACTGCATATAGTGCTGTGTGTTTGTTTTACATTATAATCACTATGAATTTACTAAATTTCATCTGCGGCTTTATAATTAAGATGATATAATATAAAACACCAAGTTATCAGGATTAAAATTTTATTAACAAGTAAATCAATAAGTAAAAAATGAATTCAACTCAGTCACAATTCCATTGAGCCATGATGGTGCAGTGGTTAGCATGCAGTATTGCAGCCTAACTGACTACTCAATGCCAGAAGTTTGATTCTGGGCAGCCTTCCATTCTTCTGAGGTTTGTAAAATGAGGACCCAGATTCTAGGGGGCAATATTCTAACTCTGTAGACTGCTTAAACAGGGCTGTAAAAGCACCGTGAAGCAGTGCATGGTGGCCTACCATTGCAGATGCTCGTCTCCCACTCAGAAGGTTAAGAGTTCAATCCTAGGTTACTCTACAGGGAGATTGTATATATCTGCATGTGTATATGTATATAAGTGTATTTATGTCTGTGTTTATATATATGTATATGTGTCAGAACCCACCTTATATTGGGGAAGGGGGGAATCTATTTTATTTATTTCTAATTCCTTGGTTATTCTGCCATTCTCCTGAAGGGGGGGAGATGCTTCGGGCTATCCCTTTGTTTCTCTGTTTTTCTACAATGTATCCTTTCTGCTATTCCTGCATACTTGCTCTTTGAACTATCTCTCCTTTGATGTTACCTTGGGGAGGAAAAGGAATGTGCCTCCAGATAACTGACTTATCTCTCACTACAGAAGGAAAAGTGTGAAGACCTGACAACATCATTGTGAGCCTGGGAACGGCCTGTGTTATCAGCTCCTTTCCCACAGCAGACTTAACACCTGAGGATTGGCCCATTCAAACTGACCGGATGAACTATTGGGGTGGGGTTTGCTTGGGACTCTTTTAACTTATTGATCTGAGTAGGAAATCCTCAGATCCTGCCTATCATGCCTGCTATCATCTTCTCCTAATAAAAGTTCCTTTGGGAAGAAACGGCTTCCACGAGTCCTGCTTTCTTAGGAAGTCGGCCCTGACAATATGCATATGTATATGATGTATATGTACAGTACATGGATTTTTGTTGTATTGAATCTATGCTCTGCAAACTATCATCGGCGCTAAATGGACTAGATTCACTTCAAAATAATTAAGCTTTTCTGATCTTCCCTATGCACTTTATGACAGAGGAAAATATGAGGGTATTTAAGTCGCAAATGAATTAATTGCACCTTTCAGATTGTGCGAGAATGTGGCCTTTGGAGATCAGAGTGAAATGGAGTGGAAGCTATCTGATACCCAGTTTGAAAGGATTTATGAGCCAAGCAAGCTTCACACTTTTTTTTTCTTGAACACACAAATGAAACTATGGTGTTATCATTAGATAATTCATAGGCAAAAACTGAGTCAGTGCAGTATGCTGCAACAAAAAAATATAGCCATTAGGGTTTTGTTGAATGCTAAATATGTTCTGGCCTTGCTTGTCCATCTGCTTACCCTCTGGCTAAGATTCATAATAAAAATGCAGCTTGTGCTCGTAAACTACTTTATCTTTCTTGTTGTTGTTTTCTTTAACACCTCAGGCAAGTCTTATAATGCTTGAGATAGGCAGTGTGTTACATATAAATCGCCTCATTTTCTTTCTTTTTTAGCAGAAGAAATCTTGCATGATTCTTCCAAAATTCAGATATTTGTGTGTATACACACACACACAGACATATAAGAGGGACACAGTGGCTCAGTGGGTTAGGATACTGAGCTTGTCAATCAGAAGGTCGGCAGTTTGGCGGGTCAAATCCTGAGTGCCGCGTAACAGAGTGAGCACCTGTTACTTGTCCCAGCTTCTGCCAACCTAGCAGTTCGAAAGCACGTAAAAATGCAAGTAGAAAAATAGGGACCACTACGGTGGGAAGGTAACAGCATTCCGTGCGCCTTTGGCGTCTAGTCATGCCGGCCACATGACTACGGAGACGTCCTCGGACAAGCGCTGGCTCTTCAGCTTTGAAACGGAGATGAGCACCGGCCCCTAGAGTCGGAAACGACTAGCACGCATGTGTGGGGGAACCTTTACCTTATAGGCATAGGTAACCATAGCAAAATTATTTTTTCTCCAAGAAAATCCATTTTGGCATATCAGACTCTAAACTGATCAAAAGAGAAAAAACTGTACCTTCAATGTACTTACCCATGATAGAAAATAAAACTATTTAACAAGAGTAGGTTGAACCTACTTCCATGGGAGTTGAGTATAACTAATAAAAGATGGACCAACCAAACCCAATTTGTGATTCAGCAATCTAGTTGTCTTCCTTTGCTATTCTGAGTGGAATTATATCGAATAATGGGTTCATAAGAAGACAAACAATTCTTACTCATACTGGTTTAACTAAACATTTTATCTATTCTTTCCTGTGTGGAATGATTCCCTATTCAGAAGGGAATGTACATATTGTCTTTTCCATATTACAAAATATAGCTAACTATCTTTATATGTATAAATAATCTAAGCATGCTGCATGTATTCATCCAGGTAATCATTATAATTTGATACTTCATTTTTTCAAGGTTAGATAATGATGAACTTATTCTCTTGGGCTTCCAATGATAACTTATTTATCATATTTCCTGCTGTTTCTGTTGCTAGGAGAAGATGACTTAAATGCCTGTTTTGAAGATATCTATTATTTGTGAGTAATTAATCTCAGTCCTGTGGAACTAATAGGAAAAAAGTGCTTTCCCAGAGCAATAACGATACCTATTTGATCACCACTTGTGTTTCATATACAGCTGAACAGTTTAGCTGAATTCTTATTCCCCGTAATTTTGTAGGCAAACATATGACAAATCAATCACATCAACTTGCCAGGGAATATTTCTGTGTAATACTTACAGTGCATGCTTCATAAAATTGTTTGTGTCATTAATAATAATACAGAGGAACAACAAGGGACAATGATTGAGACAAATAAAGTGGTTCTCCTTGAAACAGTAAAAAGAGAGGAACTAAACATTGCAAGTAAAAAAAATGCTTTTGTTTTAAATTGGACAAACAAATGGTTGTTGTTGTTAGCTGCAGAGTCATGTCCGACCCATCGTGACCCTATGGACAATGTTCCTCCAGGCCTTCCTGTCCTCTACCATCTTCTGGAGTCCATTTAAGCTCACGCCTACTGCTTCAGTGACTCCATCCAGCCACCTCATTCTCTGTCGTCCCCTTCTTCTATTGCCCTCAACCTTTCCCAGCATTAGACTCTTCTCCAGTGAGTCCTTCCTTCTCATTAGGTGGCCAAAGTATTTGAGTTTTTGCTTCAGGATCTGGCCTTCTAAAGAGCAGTGAGGGTTGATCTCTTCTAGGACTGACCGGTTTGATCGCCTTGCAGTCCAAGGGACTTGCAGGAGTCTTCTCCAGCACTATAGTTCAAAGGCCTCAATTCTTTGGCACTCAGCCTTTCTTATGGTCCAACTTTCACTGCCATACATTGCAACTGGGAAGACCATAGCCTTGACTATACGCACTTTGGTTGACAGGGTGATGTCTCTGCTTTTTAGTGTGCTGTCTAGATTTGCCATGGCTTTCCTCCCCAGGAGCAAGCGTCTTTTAATTTCTTGGCTACAGTCCCCATCTGCAGTGATCTTGGAGTCCAGGAAAATAAAATCTGTCACTACCTCCGTTTCTTCCCCATCTATTTGCCAGGAATTGAGAGGGCCGGATGCCATGATCTTGGTTTTCTTAATGTTAAGTTTCAATCCAGGTTTTGCACTCTCCTTCTTCACCCGCAACACGAAGCTCTTTAGTTCTTCTTCTCTTTCTGCCATTAGAGTGGTATCATCTGCATATCTTAGGTTGTTGATATTTCTTCTGGCAATCTTAATTCCAACTTCTGATTCATCTAGCCCTGCCTTTCTCATGATGTGCTCTGCATATAAGTTAAATAGGCAGGGTGACAGTATACAGCCTTGCCGGACTCCTTTCCCAATTTTGAACCAATCAGTGGTTCCGTGCCCAGTTCTCACTGTTGCTTCTTGGGCCAAGAGACAAATAAGATGGTCTGGTATGCCCATCTCTTTGAGAACTTGCCACAGTTTGTTATGATCCACACAATCAAAGGCTTTAGCATAGTCAATGAAGCAGAAGTAGATGTTTTTCTGGAACTCTCTAGCTTTCTCCATGATCCAACGTATGTTGCCAATTTGATCTCTAGTTCCTCTGCCTCTTCGAAATCCTGCCTGTACTTCTGGTAGTTCTTGATCCACATACTGCTGGAGTCTAGCTTGTAGGATTTTAAGCATAACTTTCCTAGCATGTGATATGAGTGCAATGGTGTGATAGTTTGAACATTCTTTGGCACTGCCTTTCTTTGGAATTCGAATGTAAACTGATCTTTTCCAATCCTGTGGCCACTGTTGAGTTTTCCAAATTTGCTGGCAAATTGAGTGCAGCACTTTTATTGTAGCAGTTGCCTTAGAATTTAGAAGTAATTAAAGTGGGGTGAAGAACAGGGAAGTCTTTGCATCTTGCCCCTAACTGAATTCAAGATGTTGATTTGTACAAAGCAAACTAACTGCGTTGACATGGAATAGTTTTTCCAGATATGTGGTGAAATATATACACCAAAATATTAAGTGGCCCTAATCATGAAGTTCCCCATTCCTGTTAGACAGAATAAGAAAGCCAATTTTTACAACTAGCCTTGACTGTCACAAGTAAACAGGCAAGAATACTGAGTTAGTATTGTTATTTCCCTTTTGTGCTTCTGTCTAAACATCTGTAGGTCAATCTGTTCTCTAATATCAAATTCACAGGTCAGCTTTAGGTATTCTGCAGCCTGACCTGAGAGAATTTAGGCCATTTTGTTCATCTTCACATAGCAAAACGTCTTGATAATGCTAAAGTAAGAAACAGTTCATCAGCAATAAAATTTTAAAAATCTAATTTGGATTATCCAGGAGATTTGTAAATTATTAGAAAAATATGCAACATATATGATTTTATAACTTTGAAGCTGGCTCAATTTTCAAATAATTCACACATTTCTCCTTACTCCCTCCAAGTGCAGAAAAACCACTGGGGAAATCACATGCAAACATAGCAAGCCTTCAGATTTCATTACCGCTTTCTGTGCCTCAAGTTGCTATAAATAACATGTGATTAATTTTTGAGTGTGGCATATTCAAGTAAATGTGTATTTTAATCAGGGCAAATTCTGACAGTTTATAATTGGTTTATGCATTTTATATCATTTCATATTTATTAACTTGGGGGGGATATTGGGTAAAATTCAGCAATGAAGTACAGCTATGAACCCGACTGAAAAATGGAAATAATAAAATGGGAAGCTGACGGTTGACTAATCACCCCCTTTACTGTATATTGAAGTATTTATTTCATAACGGTTGGGTAGCGACCCTATAGGTTTCATTTAGTGTATTTACTTCCGCATTTCTAAGATTGTTGAATGAATTTATACTTGAGAACAGTGAAGAGGTGAAGCTTCTCTTGAACAAACAAAAACTTGGAAGTGAGTTGACATTTCCAACTTCTTTGCAATTTAATATGCAGGCCTACTTTTTTTCTAGTTGCCTCTTGTTCCTGAACTAACCAAACCCAACTTTCCTTGCCTATGAAATAAGAAGCTATTTGCTGTATCTCTGTTTATGAGGCCAAGCCACAATAACTGGTTTGCAAGAATATGAGGATATAAGTTAACTGCATATTGTGAAACTGAAATTTGGCCTTCAGAATTTGTAGGATAAGGGGACTTAATGTAGTAAAGGAAGAAACTTTTTTATTTATTATTGTATAAACCATATTTAATGCTGTTGCTATTGTCCTTTCCTGTAGCTTTTTGGTAAATTACATGGAGGCAGACTGAACTTTCTTTCAATTATGCTGTCACTACAACTATTGTGAGAGAAAGAAAGAGAAAGAGAAAGAGAGAGAGAGGAGAGAGAAAACAAGGACACACACACTAAATTAATCAGTACCCTTTATCTCTTGTTAATGGTAATGATCTGAACTAGTCAAGGCTATGGTCTTCCCAGTTGCAATGTATGGCAGTGAAAGCTGGACCGTAAGAAAGGCTGAGCGCCAAAGAATTGAAGCCTTTGAACTATGGTGCTGGAGAAGACTCCTGCGAGTCCCTTGGACTGCAAGGCGATCAAACCGGTCAGTCCTAGAGGAGATCAACCCTGACTGCTCTTTAGAAGGCCAGATCCTGAAGCTAAAACTCAA